>NW_027397079.1:38880089-38924740 GCF_003265705.2 Callorhinus ursinus | reverse complement strand
AACGCCCCCGCCGCCCGCCCGCCCGCCCGCCTGCCCGCCCGCCGGGCCCAGCCCCGGGGAGCCGGCGGGTGGGCGGGCGGCGAGCGGCCCAGGCCGCGGAGCCTCGGGCTGGGCTGTGTCGGCAAGCCCGCTCTCCCTCGGGGGCGCGGCCACAGCCCCGGCCCCACCTGCGCCCGGCCGCTCGCCGCCCCAGGCCGGGCGCGGCCCCTTCTGCCCGCGCTCCCGGGCGCTCGTTCTCCGGCTCCGGCCGGGTTCGCGGAGATCCGAGCGGGGCTGAGGCGGCAAGTGGGGGTGACAGGCTGGCGGGTGTTGTGGTGCGGAGGAGGCAGCACGTGTGGTGTTGTGTCTGTCGGGCTGTCAGCCCCTGTGCTGGGAGGGGAGGCGGCGGGCTGCCTGTCAACCTTCGGCCGGTTTGGACGGGAGCTGCGGGACCTGTCAGGCTCCTTGGGCAGCCTGCGTGCCCCAAACGCCTCCTTTGAACCGGCCTCTGTGGAGCTTAGGATTTGGAGGAGCCGGGAATGGGAGATACATTGCTCTTAACTCTTTCACGTGATTTCATTGTTAACTTAGTCCTCGGGTTCTGTTTCCATCTGATGGGAACGGGGAAGCTACCCGTTGGCAAGCTGCAGGGTTGTGCAGTTCCAAGTTTTTAAAGTTTCTCGCTCTTTAAAAAGAGAGCGCGAAGATGTGTTTGGGGGTGGGGAATGGAGACCAGGGAAGGACTGTCGGAAGCAAGTTGTACTTTCTCTCTAGCCGCTGGTGTACTTTCAGAGAGTTAAAGTTCAGGTCTGCAGGCGCTTTACTTTCGGAAGACCTGGAGACTGGTGAAAACCCTGGCCAGAGAGACAATGAGTAGCTGTCATTCATTAGTTTACCTGCGAGCATAATCAATTAGGACGTTCCCAGCTTCTTAAACTCAGATTTGTAGCCTCTCATGTAGTTTAGCGTTAATGTCTATATAATGAACGTTCTTGGAGTAATAAGACTATGATTTCTATCCTCTCGAGACTCTCACCAAAATGAAGCATAGCTCTCTCAGGGGGGCTTCTTTTTAGTCAGCTAATTTAAAAATAAATCTTGGCTCAGGTTTGAGTGTTTACTTCAGCCTTTTCTTTCCTATTAGAGTTAATAGGACTGTAGCTTTCCTAATGTCTGTTAGTTTTCCTTTTGATTTTAATGTCAGTCCTAATACTTGCTGCGGGAGCCATTTTTCTATCATTGTTTATGTTGTAATGTAAATGCTCCTCAGAACAAGAACAGACGTTCTAAAAAAAATAAATCAAGTTATATTTATTTTTTGGAAGCAAAGAAGTTAATTTGATTCAGAATTCATTATTTTGGTGATTTTCAAAAAGATGTGTATCTGCCAGATTCTTTTGTTTCAAAGAAGACTATTGACTTTGATCCTGAAGAGGGAATATATATATGTGCTTGTGTTTTACTCATTAATGTACATTTCAGGTCAGCAATCTTGAATCTGTGAGATCTTTTTAAACCTCCAACAGGCAATATAGTACATTTGATATGTAGTGTGTGCATTTTTGAACCCAGTGATTCTGGACCTTTCTTCTGGTTTATGTGTAGCTTGGTTATGAACATTTTGACAGTTGTTTCTCTCTCTAGTATATCGAATATTAGTATTTTAGTTTGGTTTAGGAGAAGCTATCAGCATGTAATTCTTAAAATTTGAATTTGGATTTTAAAATTCTTTAAGGACTTCTCACTTGATTTTCAATATTATTTTTGTTTCCATTTAGAATGTTTACAGTAATGTACTTAAAATATGAACTTGATCTGTGTAAATTGTATTCTTTGTTTCTTTTAATACATGAAATAGTTAAAATTTTCTCAATGGTTTTTTGCCTTGTTGACTGTTTTTTTCTTTTTTGACTTTTTATGCAGTTTGAATGTCTGGAATTTTGAAAGATGAAAGATTCACTCTTACTTTCATTGCAGGATTCTTTCTACTAATCCAGATACTTGTTGAAGTGCTGAATAGGTTCTTGGGGAAAGATGTGAAGGAAGAGTTTCAGTTCATAGACTGGTGAGCAGAGATTGTGGAGTACAGAATAGTCAGCACCCCTCTGCTTAGTTGTAGCTTAAGGTCATTCATAGTATATCTCATCTTGTTTCCTCATTGTATCCTAATTATACATCTTTTTTTTTTTTCCCTTTTTACCCCAATGGTTTACATACATAACTGTTTTTGGAATGTTGGTAGAAACTTGTTAAAACTCTACAGGTGCTCAGTAAACACTTGATATTTGATTATCTTTAACGACTAGGATGTCTCAGTTATTAGCTTATTTACAAAATGCGACTTGATAGAAAACTGACCATGTTTGTTTTTCAGGCATAAGATGCACATTTTTCTGCTGGGAAGGAGATGTTCTTGAGTTCTTACAACTTTATGAAGAGACCCATGTGTGGTGCTATTGAGAAGTTTATTGCGAAATTTAAAGACATTTCAAATAACAGGTTGTTTTGGTTTCTAAAGTAAAAGTGAGGAGGCACTCTGTGAAGGGAGAAAGGACTCAGGCCAGAAAACTTGTATGCTATGGTTAACTGGTTCCCAGCCTCCGAGAATGTTGTTTTCCATGGTGTAAAACTTACTCAGCATCAGGATAAGGGATAACGACTCTATGGATATACAGAATCCTTCACCATGGTAAAACTCGCTAACCCGCTGTATACGGAGTGGATTTTGGAGGCCATCAAAAAAGTGAAGAAGCAAAAACAACGTCCTTCAGAAGAAAGGATATGCAATGCAGTGTCTTCATCCCATGGCTTGGATCGTAAAACTGTTTTAGAACAATTGGAGTTGAGTGTTAAAGATGGAACAATTTTAAAAGTCTCCAATAAAGGACTCAATTCCTATAAAGATCCTGATAATCCTGGGCGAATAGCACTTCCTAAACCCCGAAACCATGGAAAATTGGATAATAAACAAAATGTAGATTGGAATAAACTGATCAAGCGGGCAGTTGAGGGCTTGGCAGAGTCCAGTGGCTCGACTTTGAAAAGCATTGAACGTTTTTTGAAAGGTCAGAAGGATGTGTCTGCGTTATTTGGAGGCAGTGCTGCCTCTGGCTTTCACCAGCAGTTACGATTGGCTATTAAACGAGCCGTTGGCCACGGCAGACTCCTTAAAGATGGACCTCTTTATCGGCTCAACACTAAAGCAACCAGTGTGGATGGGAAAGAGAGTTGTGAGTCTCTTTCCTCTTTACCTCCAGTGTCACTCCTTCCACATGAAAAGGATAAGGTAAGAGTGGCATATGCATCAGTGTTCATAGAGCTGATGATAGAGCATGCTACAAAGTCACATTTCTAAGAAGTTATGTAGAAGTTACATTTAGGTTTTGTGTTTGGGGACTTATGGAATGTTATTGATGAGTTGTTAGAATTCAGTAGATACCAGTTGTCCTTATACTTTGAAATATTTGATGTCTGAGTTTCAGAGTGTATTGATGCACTTAAAAGAACATATTTAGGTTAGAATTTAAAAGTAGCATTCAACTTGAAGGCTGTTCTGAGTTCTTATAATATCTTACTGCTGGAAGTTGATGAGCACTGCTAAATGTTGGAGGCTTGGATTTGAAATAAGCAGGTGACTCTAAGAACCTCTCTTTTTCCTTTTTTTCTTTTTGTTTTACGTTATCATTAGGCAGGAGTGAGACTGATTCTCCTGACCCATAGTAATAGCTAAGCAAATTTATCAGTTCTTATTTCTGTTGTATTCTAACTTTCTGTTGTGTATTCTTTGCATAGGATGAAGTCCTAAGTGTTACTGTTTATGACGGGGTAGCTACATGGGTCAGGAATAAAGTATCCTGTATTCCTAAAGTTCTGTGGAGTTGTGAGTTTTGATACACAGTGGTATACCTTACTGTACTCTGTGTTTCATGCTGTTATTTTATGCAGTTGAAAGTACACTAAGAAACAGCAAAATATGGCCCTTAAATAGATATTGGGGGATGAGGAGAATTTTGTTAGTAGCAGTTTTTTACATTGACCTAGTGTCTTAGCTGTAAATTTATTTCAAGTGTTCTGAATTGTAGTTCTGGGGAGAGTGGTAGTACAGATGCACACTTTAGTATACAATAGTAAAATAATCTTTATCTTGCCTAAGATCATGGAAGCTACTTCTAGGTTGAGAAGATTGTAAAGTTAACATTGAATGTATTTTAAAATATTTGAGATTCAGTCTAAATTTATTGCAGTTAGTAACCCACCTATAGATTTTTGTTTAAATAACAATTGAAAATTAACAGTATTTTTCTTTGATGAAGTTTTTAGAGATCTATTTTAGGGTTCAATTTTCCCTGTGAACTTTGAAATAGAAACATTATCTTACTGTTATTAACCTTGAAATGATTCTGATAGAATGGTTCTTTGTTATTTGAGCATTTATTAAAAGTGTGGTATTAAAAATTCAAGGTGGACAGGTAACTAAAATGCTTTATTCTGTAGTTCAGTGCTGTTGTAGAACTCTTACTGTAAGAACTGTTTCTTGATCACATATGGCTGAAGTTAAAAGTATGATTGATTCCTGAAATTGTTACCAAATGATCTACAGGTTAACTACATGGAAACAGGAAATAATTTATAGTTTACAGTGAATTCAGTGTTCTGTGAATTGAGTATTATAAATTCTTGTTAGAACACCTGGGTGCTTGCTTTTATTATAGTATCCCTTGCTTGAATTAGATATTTTAATTTTTAAAAATATTGGCCATACATAAAACGTCAGCTGTGCATATTTTTAAAAGGTAGCCAATATAGTACACTATGGGACATATCTGAGTCCTGTCACCCTAGGATTTTACTTTTGAAAGGGATCTTGAGAACCATCTAATCCAACAATTCCTACTTTGCAGCTGAGCTGAGACCTCTATATTAAAAAAAAAAGTTTAATCCAGTAGAGATTTGCTGGTTTACTTTGGTTAGAAATTATCTTTTTGGTTATATTATCTTTTTGGTTACAGTTATATTACATAACTGTAATATATAGTGTTATTAACCGAAGTAACTAAATTTGGAGTAGACACTTAGGAAAAATTGAGTTTCATTGAATTGAGACTTCTATATATGTGTACTGGTCTGAATTGAAAACTAATTTTATGATATCTATGAAATTAGAGTTGATGAGATCTGTTATATATTTTTAAATAGTCTTTCTTTCAGTAGTGATTTTCCTGAGTGTTTCCCCCAAAGATAGGAAAAGCTCACATTCGAAATCATAATACAGTGAAGAATTATTTGTTCTCTGAACAGATTATATAGTTTGCTCTTTATATTGTATTTTATTTACTTTCCTTTTTTAAAAATTGATTGGTTTGGTAGGTTTGATAGGTTATGAACCTAGATATTCTCAAAAAAATTATCTGGAGTGGATTTGACAGTGATGGAGAAAGGAAAGTGTAGGCCAGAAGTAGTTTCACTTTTAGGCCTTAATTCAGCAAAAGGTTATTGAGCACCTGTTGTGGGCCAGGCACTCTCCTTAGAACTGAAATGGCATTATTTCAAGTTCCTCTTTATTTTTTTCTATATCAGTTTTAACTTTTATTTCTTTGGGATATCAACCTTTGGAAGGAACTGTAGAACTGTATGTTAGATTTTCAGCAACTGAGTGGTTTTTGCTACTTTTGGTGGGATCAGCTGTGTAGAAATACTGTATTTTTAAGAGTTTTTGTGAACACACTTGAACTTAAGTGTGTTTTTACATTGATAAATAGTGAGGAAAATCTGTGGGATACTATGATTTAAAAGTTTTATCCACGTTGTAAGGGAAATTTCTGAGCTACCTTTAGGGTTGTGGTAGTTTATGGTGACTTTGTTTAACTTGATATGTTTACCATGTGCCAGGCATTATTTTAAAGCTATACATGTATTAACTTATTTAATTCTCATACAACTCAATGAAGTAGGTCCTGTTATCTTACAGGTGAAGAAACTGAGGCATAAAAGAGGTTTAGTAATTTCTCGGAGTCACAGAGATACTAAGTGGCAAAGCTAGGATTTGAACTTGGGCAGTCTGGCTCCAGTCTTTATAACAGCTATACCTACTGCCTCTTGGGGGTTTGTTACATATAATGCCTGTCACTGCAGTCAAGTACACAATTGTGAATGTTCTTGGTGTTAACTTCATAGTACATTCTCTAATTGTGAAAGGACACATTTTCCCCTAACTCCACCTCTTCACGGTTTGTGTCTTTTTCTCTATGATAGACTGGATTTTAAAACTGGCTTTGAACCAGTGATAAGAATGTATCAGAAACCAGAGATTATGAAAAATCTAGTTTTGTATACCTGAGGTCCATAAAAAATAATTTTGTCTACATGACTTTTTTTTTCTTGAAGATAAAGTCTGTGCTTATTAATTTTCAGTTTATCTGTTACTGAAGTTTTCTGATTTGCAATCTGGGATTTGTTGCATGGCTGCAATAGCATGCTTTCATTTGGGAATTCAAAATTTTGCTTTTCCTTCAATTGTGGCATATAGATGAGGGTGATAGTGTGAAACTGGCTTAAATAACAATTGGCCCCTTGCAGATTTCTTTCCTTTTGAAATACAGATTTTACTGTAAATTATTTGTTCATTTGTTTCATTTATTCATATTCAGCAAACATTTAGATGTCTACTATAACAGTGAATTTAGGATTCAGGTCTTATTGAGGATTAAGGCTAAGAGGTGAAATAAATGTTTTTGGGATTCTTTTTTAGTTTATAAAATATAACTTTTAGTTTTTTACAGTGATTGTGTTCATAACAATTAAGTGTTGTGAATCCCTGAGAAATAATGAGATGTTTCTTGGGGGAGGCTGTATTATTTGAGATTGTGCTGGTTTGTATCTTTAGACACTGAGTCTTGGAAGGAACCTTTTTCACCTTGATTTCAAACTTTTGGGTTCATTTTAACACAGAAAAATGTACTTGAATATATATTGCTTATGTTCCATATTACTAGTCCAGAAAACTGTACTCTTGTGATAATCAGCCACATCATTAAAGTGTTATTCTGTTGAATAGTGTTGTGGAACATTTGCTGAAGCATTATAGTTGGAA
Organism: Callorhinus ursinus; assembly: GCF_003265705.2. Classification (NCBI taxonomy): domain Eukaryota; kingdom Metazoa; phylum Chordata; class Mammalia; order Carnivora; family Otariidae; genus Callorhinus; species Callorhinus ursinus. Next base: position 38,917,671 of record NW_027397079.1, on the reverse strand, counting down.
AAGGTAGAGAAAGTATTGTCAACCAGTGTTATTGTTTAGGTAATTACCCAGCTAGGTAACCTAGAGGAGAAAGATCAAGTGATAAATTTATAGCCTTTTTAAAATAAGTTCTATCTCAATACAGTAAACCCTTTGTAGAATCCAAATTATTTTTGTTACTGGAATTTGACATTTTAAATTCACAGAATAAGTGGGGCTTTGATGTAGAGATGTGAATTTGGGAATATGTTTTCAAGTTACTGAGTTAAGAATAATAAAGCTTTGATTTAGCTATTTGGAAATGGCCTTTATAGTAAAATTGATGCTACGTCATTTTTTGGTGACTCTAAATGTTGTGGGCCCTGAGGCAAAGCTGGCTAGAAATAAAAATTTGTTACTAACAAGTTATTGAGGTAGGTTAAATATAAATGTGGTTAAGGAATTGACTTTGTCTCAGCAGACTTAGTCTTATTAAAAACCCAGAATTTTAAAAATAACTCAGAGATATATTTGTAATGCGGTACAATCAGCTGTACAGGCAATTTTTGATCTTCTAGTTAGCCTATGAGCTGTGTGTGTTTTGGTTAATTTTCAGCCCATGACATACCCTGAAAGAAAATTTGATCTACTAAAGCAGCCTTTGGTTTTCCATTGCTAATCAAAACTTCTATACCCAGCCAATGCACACAACCTAGATATTTTTCCTATACTTTTGACAGTAGCACTTTACTCTTTCCTGGACTAACTTCTAATAAATTGATGAAATAAAGGGAAGACATTAAAGAAGACGTCAGATACTATAAATTGCTTCGGGAATAGGGATCTAGAGGATCTAACTATCTTGACCTTTCTTTGCCCTGTATCAGTAGGCCAAGGGAATGTAAGCAGTTGCTTATAGAAACCTATTAATAGCTAACATTTGTTAAGGGCTAACAATGTGTTGAGTACTGTTCTGAGTGCTTTAACATGTTTTCTTATTGAAGTCTCAGAGAATTTTACATGGTTAAATTTTATAGGTGTAGTATATTTATATAATAGCTATTTAATAACATTTAATAATATAGGTTTTCATTATGGCTTCTCATAAAACACCAAATAGAAAATGAATGTATGCAAAATGCATTATCTTATCCATGCTGCCTGTTTTTTTAGTTCATCCTGATACAAGGGCCAGTATTTTTTTACACTACATTTACCTTTAATACTATGAAAGCAGATAATAGGACTTTTTCTCCTCTTATGTAGAACATTGGAGAAAGTATATTTTCTGCACTGACTTGGATCTTAGCTATATAAGAGGACTGAATCTGGTTGCCAGGTTGGTTGGTTAAAATAGAATTAAGAAGTTTTTTGTTCTGTTTTTAGTGAACTGAGAAGTGTTAAAATTACAATAATGAATACTTTTGGTGTTCTGATTTAAACATTTTTAAAGAAACAAATGAATGTTATGTATAGGAATTATTAAGAGCCTCCTCTGATAAAGTTGTTTACCAATTGGCTGCTCATGGGTGGAGTCAGTTCACAAAGGATCTGCAGCAGATGAATTAGACCTGTAGCGACTTCACCCTTCTGCTTTTCCCAGCTGGAGCAGGATTAGGACTCATTGAGCTGCAGCTGGTTCCCAGGAAAATCTAGGCTATTTCTTCTGGTGTTTTCCAATAGTTCCCAACAGATGGCTTTCGTCAGCACTGTACATAACTCTGTAAATTCAAGCCCAAAGAATTACTTTCAACTTCATTAGGGAACAGGTGAAGAAACAGTTTGTAGTATGGCACTATTTGGTTAAGGGTTGAAATTAAGCATGGGGATTATAGTAGTGTAGCATTTAGATTTGCAGAATGCCATTCTGGGTCAAAATGGTTTTTAACTGCCAGCAATAAAAAAAAAAAGACCTGCTAAGGAAAAATAAATTTGGCTGTGGTGTTGAGTAAGGTATATTTTATACTTGGATTATATTATGCTTACTAAGTATAGATAAATTATTTGAAAAAAAATCTTTTGCCTTTTATAGAATTTTGAGCAAGTAGCAGTCTTGGATAACAGTGTTTCTAATCTTATTTCAAATAGAGAAATTGAGGGCCCAAGAGATTTAAGTGTCTTGTTCAGTGCTGCACAGCAAGTTAATCTGGGAGAAACTTCTCAATTCTTTGCTTTTTTTTCATTAAGCTGTAGTACTGCTTTAAAGTATTACAGGGTAATGAGTATAAAATAATGTATTGCTTAATGGAAACCATAGAATAAACCCTGGTTTAGAGAATTTTGCTGGTTTTTATAACCACAAATATGTAAATCAGCTTGTTTCAGTGTTTGAAGATAGCTATACATTCTTGAAAGTTGAAACAGTTTTTAATTTTTTTGGAAAAGACTTTTTATGGCTCAAATTAGAGGAGTTAGAAAGTTGTCTTATTTTTTTAGCTAAATATTAGAAGAACATGTTGAGCTACCTTAACGCTGGAAGGGAAAGTACTCTGAATTTTGGGGGAAAAAAAAAAGTCTGCTTATAGTTAAGTCTGATTTTCAGAAAGTCTATAACATAGACCTCTGAGGGACTTGGATAATTGGTTAGAATTTAAAAAATTTAGGACTGAGATAGAAAGGTACCAGCCTTTCTATTAAATAATGAAGTAATTCTTACCAAAGGCATCGGGTATGGGGAGATTAGGAATGTAGAGTCTACCCTCATTGTTATGTATATATAGTCTTGGTTCTGGGTGATTTGTAATGCAGCAGACAACAGATTTTGTCTGTCTTTTTTTGGCCATTGTGTCAGTTCATTTCTACATTTACTAATGTAAAATTTAGCAAATACATTAGAATAATGGCAAATAAAGGTTAAGATTGGGGACAGTTATTTATAAAATAGGTGGTTTTAAGATTATTGGTAAATGATGTAGAAAGAAAATCTGGTAGCTAAAAAACTTAAAATCTTTGTGTGAAAGAAGAGAGCTGATTCCTTTGCCATTTACCTTTTGTGCAGAAGAGGTAGATTCCTTGTGTGTCTGTGTGTGGGGGGGGGAAGGGGGGTTATCATGCTTATATTATAGGCTGCTTTTTCCTCCAGGGAGTTGTGAACTGTAGTTGACCTGGAGAGCTGCTGTTAAGTGTTGGTTTTCAATTCTTTCAGCTTAGTAGAGTGCAGGTTTTTCTTTTTTCTTCATTGGCTACAGTGAAGCATTTAACTCCTGAGTTTTCTAGAACCTGTAACAGAATCCTTAGAAACATTATTACATTTTTTTGTGTGTTAAGCCTGATGGCTGTGCTTTAAGATGGCTTTTCAACTTTTCTATTGGGGACATCTTTAATCTGATTTAGGATTTAGATCCTCTTTTATCATTTTCCTGCTTTAGTTATTTCATTTCTTCTTATGCCAGTTTTTCTTTAAATTCATAACATAAATCTAAAGCCCTGTTCTTTCTAAAGCAGTGGTTCTTGACACTATATCCACTTTAGAACAACCCAAGGAGCCTCAAAAAATAAACAAACCAGTTAAATTAGACTCTAGCAGATCTAGGGGGCCCAGATTTCAAGTTGTTTTGTTTTGAAGCCTCCATGTGCATCAAATGTAGAGCCAGGGATGAGAACCACTGCTCTGACAGAACTGGCTGAGGGAATCAGAGGACAGAAGCAGCTACTTTTTGTCTAATCATTGCAATTCAGACAAATACGTGAAACAACATACTTCACATCCACTCCCATGAACATACTTTGAATGAACCCAGGACAGTGTACCCATGGAAACCTAAATTTTGTTTTATCTTACTTCCTGACCATAACTTCCCTAATCTTCCACCTTTCTCTCCTACTATACCTGTTTTTTTTTTTTTTTTAATCTCATCTGGGTCTCATGGTATATATTTTGGAGAAAGTTCCATGTGTGAGTTTGATGGGTGCGCCCCTCCCACCACTATGCTGTTTTTCTTCTAATTGCTTGGCCTTATGGTTTATCACCTCAGTTACTTGCTTTACTCCTCTAATTGGCAAACCCCAACTCTGACATTAAGCCAACAATTTTTCTCTCCCTGCTCCTATATGGGACTGTTTATCATTTTGAAGAAAGTTGCACAAACCATGTGGTGGGATGCCACTTACAAATTTGTGGCCTTTAATCAGTTCTGCTTTGGGATGTATGTCTGTGTCTTGCGTCTGTTCTCTCTGCAGCAGTTCAGTATTTCCTCTAGCCCTTTTGCTTTTCTCATTGTCTGCAGACACTCCCATATTCTACTTCACAGAATGGATTCTCTCTGGCCATATGAGCTCATTAAGTTTATACCCCTCCTACACTAACCTAAATATGTCTGTACTTATTTTTACCCTCTTTGCTACCTTTTCAGAGGATATGAGAGAAGTGTCTTGTCTAGAACTCATCTCTCTATGTTCTCTCCTGTCTCAGGGGCCTTGTCCCATTAATAATATTCCTAGTCTTTCCACTCTTAGCCCCTTTAACATGGGGAAGTCTCTCCCATCAAGTTAGAATAAAAACAGAAACACTGCTCGAGATCCTTCTGTACATCTACACCCTGTCTCCTTTCCTTCATTTTGAAACTTGTTGAAAAAAAGTCTGTATTCATTCCATATCTGTTGCAATCTGCCCTTTGGTTCTAGAGCACCATTTGAAACAGTTCTTGTGTACAGTTTTCAGTCTTTCAGTTACCTGACTTTTCAGCCCCATTTGTGCCTGTTGACCATTCTCTCCTCCCTTGACCTTTGGGGTAATTCTTTGCTAGGTGTCTTTCCTGTTCTCCATCTTTCTGGCAATTCATCTTCAGTTTGCTGGCTTTTTATCGTTCGCCTGAATCTTGTATGTTGAATTCCTTAGGGTCCTGTTTTTTTGTTTTATTTTTTGAGAGAGTGGGGAGGGGGGAGGGGCAGAGGGAGAATCTTTTTTAAAAAATTATTTGAGGGAATGAGAGATCACTAGCACTTGCAGGGGGAGGGGCAGAGGGGGAGGGAGAGGGAGAAAGAGAATCTCTCAAGTAGACTCGGAGCTGAATGTGGAGCCCCATGTGGGGCTTGATCCCGCCAACCCCAGTTCGTGACCTGAGCTGAAACCAGGAGTCAGATGCTCAACTGACTGAGCCATGCAGGTGCCCCCCGCCACCAAGATCCTGTTCTTTGCTTGCTTCTTTTTGTCTCAACCTTCTGAGTTATCTCTAGACTTAACCTCTGCTGTACTAATGACTAAATTTATAATCCAAATCTCTCCTTTGAGCTTTGGGCTTGTATATCCCACAGTGTAGTGTCTTGGTCACTTCAAATTCATGATGACCCAGATGGAATTCATCACCTTCTAACTTGCTCTTTTGATTTCTTACTGTGGTATGAGACATTGCCATTGCCTTTGATTCCTAAAGGAAACTTTGGTGTTATCTTCTACACTTGCACTTCTTTTGGATTCACTTCTAGTCCATCCCCAGTCTTTTCTACTTCTTTAACATCTCTTTTAATTAACTTCTCCATTCCAGCTGCTACTCTTAGTGCAGGTCCTTGCCATTTCTCCCCGGATTTGCCTTAGTAGTTTCCTCACTGGTGTTCCTTCCTTCCATATCATCTCCCTCCAGTTCATATTATTGCCAAGACTGATCCCATTATGAAGTGATTACGAACACAGGCTCAAGAACCAGACCATCTGGGTTTGCATCCCATGTAGGCACCATTTGCTTTATGACCTTGGGTAATTTGCTTAATGTTTCTTAGCCACATTTCTTTCTATAAAATGGAGATAATACAGTGTCTATCTCAAAATGAAGTTTCGAAGATTTAATGAGTTAATATACATCAGTGTTGTCTAACAGTGCTTTGTGTGATGATGGAATGAATATTCTATATCTGTGCTCAGTATAGTAGTCACTGGCTGTAATGTGGCTATTGAGCTCTTGAGATGTGGCTGGTTGATGAAGAACTGAATTTAATATAATTGTAATTTAATTGAAATAGCCACATATGGCTAATAATTACTGGATGGTACAGAATACATAAAGTCCAGTGCTTTATAAATGTTAGCTATTATTATCATCTTTCTAAAATTAAACTTACTCCTCTGCTCAAAATCCTTCAGTGCCAAATTTTGTGGCATAATGTATGTAACTTTTAACCCCCTTTGCCCCATCGTGTTGCTCCAAACTTGTCTATTGCTCCTTCTTCGTATGCCCTCTGTGTTCTGTTATACTAGTGGTTTTCAAAGTGTTGCCCTAGGGACCAGAAGTAGCAGCAGTGTCACCTGAAAATGTTTGAAATGCAAATTCTTGGGCCATATTCCAGGCCTACTGAATCACAAACTGGGGGGTGGGGTCCAGCAACTTGTATGTTTATAAGCCCTCCAAGGTGATTCTGATGCATGCTAAGGTTTGAGACCCACTGCACATTCCAAACTACTTGTAGTTCCTCAGATCCACCTTGTTTCTCTTGTTTTTCTCCTATCTGGAATGATTATCCTTTCTCTTTTCTTTTCTTTTTTTTTTTTTTTAAGATTTTATTTATTTATTTTACAGGGAGAGACACAGAGAGAGTGGGAACACAAGCAGGGGAGTGGGAGAGGGAGAAGCAGGCTCCCCACTGAGCAGGGAGCCCGATGTGGGGCTCGATCCCAGGACCCTGGGATCATGACCTGAGCCGAAGGCAGACGCTTAACGACTGAACCACCCAGGCACCCCTATCCTTTCTCTTTTCTTTACTAATTAGCTCTTATTTATAGAATCTTGCAGGCTTAGTTTAGGCATATTCTCTTTTCTATTTCTTTCTTCATTATTACTCATCCTGCTTCCAGGTTGACTTAGCTCTCTTCATGCCCCTGATATCCTGTACATGCCTCCTTCATAGCCCATTTTACATTGTATTGTTGCTTTAGCCTGTTTCCCACTAGACAGTGAATTTAGGATCTTGTTTTTCATCTTTGTATCCCTGTCTACCTGGCACAGTGTCTGGTATGCTTTACAAGTATTTATGGAACATTTTCAGGTGCCAACACAGTGTAAGTCCTGAGTAAAGGAGATACAGTCTCTGTAATTAACACACGTAGTGATAAGTGCTCGCAGAGGAGGGGGTGGGGAAAGTTAGGGAAGTCTTCTCAGAGGAAGTCACATGTGAGAGGTTAGTGAGGTGGGGAAGCAAATGGGTGGGGTGGGAAAGAGAGTGGTTCCTGCAGAGGGAACAGCACGTACAAAGGCCTAGAAGCAAAACATTGTAGGCCCATAATAAATGCTTAATTGAATATGAATAAAGAACCAAATCACATGTCTAACTTTTAGATCTTGGTTTTAGAGTCACTACCCTCCCCAGCAAACATTAGTTAGCATTTTATGTTTCTGCATTTTGTTAGCAGCTTTTTTTAAAAAAAATATTTTATTTATTTGAGAGAGTGCACAAACAGGGAGAGGGGCAGAAGGAGAGGGAGAAGCAGACACCCCGCTGAGCAGGGAGCCCAATGTGGGGCTCCATCCTGGGACTCTGGGATTATGACTTGAGCCGAAGGCAGACGCTTAACCCACTGAGCCACCTGGGTGCCCCTATTTTTTTTTTTTTTTAAAGATTTTATTTATTTGAGGGAGAGAGAGAGGGCGAGTGAGAGAGAGAGCACATGAGCAGGGGGAGCGGCAAAGGGAGAGGGAGAAGCAGGCTCCCCGCTGAGCAGGGAGCCTGATATGGGGCTCTATCCCAGGACCCCGGGATCATGACCTGAGCCGAAGGCAGGCGCTTAACTGACTGAGCCACCCTAGTGCCCCAGCAGCTTTTATTCTTGATATCATGCTTTCTTTGAACTGATGGTAAGGTGTGATAGGGTAATCTCCAAGCCAGCAGGATACATTTGAATATATCTATTTGCTTGCCTTTCAATGGTAGAAGATAGGATTGGTTTTATCTGAATTATTCTGCAGGGCGAGTATACATTGGTGGTACAGAGGTAAACGCATTCCTCTTATTGCTTAAGAATAGGCCAAGATTTTTAAAAAAGCAACTTCAAACTTAGAGTGTTGACAAAGCATATCATTAAGAAAGCTGACAGTCTGCCAGCATTACAACCACAATTGTTGGTACTTCTTTTTTTTTTAAGGTTTTATTTATTTATTTGACAGAGAGAAACACAGCGAGAGAGGGAACACAAGCAGGGGGAATGGTAGAGGGAGAGGCAGGCTTCCTGAGGAGCAGGGAGCCTGATGTGGGGCTCGATCCCAGGACCCTGGGGTCATGACCTGAGCTGAAGGCAGACGCTTAACAACTGAGCCACCCACGTGCCCCTGTTGGTACTTTTGTAGTCCCTCTTTCTATGGGCTCTTTTGCCCTTATTGCTGCCGTCCTAGGCTTCCTTTTCTCATTATCCCACTGTTTTAAGAGTATCCCCAAGGCTACTGTTGGGAGCTGTAAGCTCCCAACTTTGAGTTGCACTTGAATACCTCCTTTTGTCTGTTTGAATTTTACTTGTGTAACTTACTTTCTTTTCTTTCTTTTGTCTTTCTTTTTTTCTTTTCTTTCTTTCTTTCTTTCTTTCTTTCTTTCTTTCTTTCTTTCTTTCTCTTTCTTTTTCTTTCTTTCTTTCTTTCTTTCTTTCTCTCTCTCTCTCTCTCTCTCTCTCTCTTTCTTTCTTTCTTTTCTTTCGAGTTGCACTTGAATACCTGCTTTTGTCTGTTTGGATTTTACTTGTGTAACTTCTTTTTTCCTTCCTTCCTTCCTTTTTTTTTTTTTAAGATTTTATTTATTTGTCAGAGAGAGAGAATGCACAAGCAGGGGGCAGGGGCAGGCAGAGGGAGGAGCAGGCTCCCCCCTGAGCACGGAGCTTGATGGGGGATGCTGGGATCATGACCTGAGTTGAAGGCAGCTGCTTAACAGACTGAGCCATCCAGGTGTCCCTACATATGTAACTTACAATAAAAAATTACCTTTACTTTCTTTGAATGCTTTACAAGTGGGTTGGCTTTGTCATCTATTAACTTTGAAAGAATAATAAAAATACACAGTTTTGTGTCTGATAACTTCAGTTAAACAGAGAACTCTTAACTTCAGCAAAGAAAGTTAGAGAAAGAAAAGGGAAGTAAAATATTTTTCTCTAAAACTTCATTTGGGTGGTAATAATTATGTTTATGAAGTGTTTCACAGATTATAAAGAATTTTGCTTTCACATATATCTTCTTTTGCTATAACACTTTTATAGTAAGGTAGGCAGTGCAGGTATTAAAATTGCTAGATTTTATGTATGCAGAATTAGATGATTGGTTAAGGGAATAAAGGGAATAAATGGAATTACAGTCCTGGTCTCTTTCAAGCCCAGTACTCCTTCTGTCACATCAGGCTGCCTCTTGTTCATGAAAATGACAGGCATTAAAAAAAGTGGTGTCCTTTACCATTTATTATGTACATCTGTTCAAGCATTTATCAGGTCATACATGTTATTAATCTTTGTATCCAGGTCCTGACACTTTGCAAGATGCTCAGAAAATGTTTGTTGAATTGAAACTGTCAGGTTTAAACTGGAAGGGGAAGTGATAGAAATCAGGTTGTTTTTTTTTTAAACTATTAACTCTCTTTAAACTTAGAGGCTAAACCATTTATCCTCTCAAAATTTATAGCCTCTGTAGATTAAAAGGGGAGATAGAGTTTCAGATGTTTTCAGCAAATGTTTGATACCTCAGCTAAAAAGTACCATTTGCTATTCCTTCAAGGTAATACTTGTTCTCTGTTACCCATAAAATATTTTTAAAACTAAGAAGTTGTGTTTGCCCAATAGATAATATATTCATTGATATGTAAAATTCAAAAAGTACGAAAGAGTTCCATTGAAAGTATTCTATCTCCTGTTCCCCAGCTGATCAGTTCCCCTCCTAGGAGGCAGCCAGTGCGCTTGGTTTCTACCTTCCAGAGAGATTCTCTGTGTATATAAGTAATTGGTTTTATATATGCATTTTCACCCACAGTTGATATAATACTTTCACATACTATACTGCACCTTGCCTTGTTTTTCTCCCCACTTGTTTTTCTCCACACTCAATAACCTCCGTTGTGCATTATTTTAGATTTGTAAGTTACAAGAAGTGGAATAATTGGGTCAGAGGATGTATATGCCTTTGTAATTTGGGTATTTCTAAATTTCTTTCCATAGAGATTTACCAGCAGTGTATTTTTTGCCTACACCCTTTGCAACACAGTGTTATCAAACTTTTTGATCTTTGGCAGTCTGATAAGTGAAAAATCATTATCCATTTTTGACTCCATTTTTTGATTCTCACTGGAGTTTGTTCTGTCCTAGTGCCCAGAGACAACCTCTGATCTGTATTCTACTATTAGTCTCTCTTAAACCTGATTACTTAAAAACATACAATTCTTAGAGGTAATCAGAAATTTGTTGAGTTTCTTTTTAACTGTTATGATGTCGCTTGAGAAGTATCTAGGTCTTTTTTGCTGAGTCTCCCTTATAAGCTTATAATGACCTCTCTCTTATAGCGCTCTATGCTGTTAGATTTCTCTCCTGTAGAATGACCTTTCACCCACTCCCCCAAATCTTAAGTTTGTTGCTTTTGTACTGATGGTGGGGAAACCCTATTCAGTAGATGATTTAGTATGTTCTTGCTTGTCAGTCTTTTTAAATGCATGTTATGTAGTACTTATATTTGAAAACTTAAATAATTTTGAATAAATATTATGTGCTAGGTAGGTCACAATAACCCTTTAAGGAAGGTTGTCTATTTTATAGATGAACTAAAGGCTCATAGAGGTCAAGTGATTTGCCCAAGGTTATAGAGCTAAGGTATATGCACTAGAATGTAGAGGCTAGTGGTAGTCAAAAGAAAGAAACACTCTGAATTCAGAGTTGAAATAAACTGAAATTCTGGTAAGTTGGCGCAGTAGTTTAAAGTTCTTTGTGAATTATTACAAAACTAATTCTGATTAGTTTGGGGCTTATATAAGAATATTTAAGAGCCATAGATCTTAGCCTCATCACTTGTTGTTTGATCTTCAAGTTACTTTATCTTCCAGGGGTGTCAGTTTTCTTTTCTGTAAGTGGGATAGTAATAGTACTGAAATTACCAAATTCATCAAGCATCAGCCTTTTTGAAGATTATTTTTAGCCTGAGCAGGTCATAGCTGCAATGGTTTTTAGCCTTTACTTTCAGAACTAAACAGCAAGAAGTAGTGTTGACTTCCCTCTCTTTTCTCCAGTGAAACAACAAAACAAATCAATTTATCAACCCACAAAATATTGCCATCATATTTTGAAAAGTATTTGAAGTTTTCATGAACACATCTGTTTTAACAGGATGTAAAAACAGACATCTAGGTAGTTTAAAAAGTGTTTTTCATGTACTTTATAATCAGATTAGGATGGACATGGTCCTCTGGTCATAGTCCTTTGGAATAGGCAAAATATTTAACATTCCCCACATTTGGTCCTATTTTTTAGTAAAAACATTTCTCCCCCACCCCATAAAAGAACAAAAAAAGAAAGTACCCCCTTTGTCAAAGTTGTCAAATAGGTCTTTATTTTGTATCTTGAAGCTCAGAATTAAGGTAAGGATGAAGCCTTGAAGCGGTTGTTTTTCCCCATGCAGAGTGGCCTGGCTCATATTGGGAAACAAACTAACAACTTTAATGTAATTATTACAAATTTAATAAAATTATAATTAATATATAATTACCCCCTTGTATAGTACTGTTCCTCAAATTTTCATCTGGGGATCTTGTTAAAATACAGTTTTAGGTCTTTGGTGAGGCCTGGGGTTTTGCATTTCTAACAAGCTCCTGAGTATTCCACTGCTGAACAGAATACACTTTGAGTAACAAGTTTCTGTAGGATTGAATATCTTTTACTCTTGACTGATGTCTTAAGTCATATGCTTATTTTCGGACATGTACTCAGCAAATTTCCACAGAATTTTTATTTTCCAGGTGCTATGCTAGGTACTGGGATTATATATAAGAGGGATGCTAGATACTTGCTCTGCCCTCAGTCAAGTAACGGAGCCAAGGAAATAGCAATAAATTATAAGAAGTGGTGATGCCTAAATCCAGGGAGCTCTGAGAATTTAAGTACAAAAACTGTTTTTTTAAAAGTTAAGGAAACTGATTTGTCTGATGTATTGACATTTAAGTTCCCAAAATAGTGGAGCTTTGATTGAATTGTTAGTCTAAGAAAGATGTTGGCAGACATTTTCTGTAAAGTGCCAGAAGGTAAGTGTTTTAGGCTCTGCGGGCCATGTAGTCTCTGATCTGGCTTCTCAACTCTGTGAGGATCAAGTATAGGCAATATGTAAACAAACTAGTGTGTGTTCCAGTAGACTTTACTTACCTAACAGGTGGTGTGGGCTGGATTTGGTCTGTAGACCATGGTTTGCCCACCCCTGCTCTAGAATAGTAGTGTTTTACGTTCAGTTGTGAGACATGTTGAAAATAATTTCAAGTAAGAAATGATTTAATTGAAAACCTCTATAATAACATCACTGATTTATTTGCATTCAAATATGCTAACTGGGAACATGAGTTGTTTATATAGGCATATCTTGGAGATATTGCAGTTTCAGTTGCAGACCATTGCAATAAAGGAAATATTGCAATAAAATGGGTCAAATGAATTTTTTGGTTTCCCAGTGCATATAAAAGATATGTTTACACTATACTGTGGTCTTTTAAGTTTACGATTGTATTCTGTCTAAAAAAAGTACCTATCTTAATTAAAAAATAGTTTGTTGGTAAAAAATACTGTCATCTGAGCTTGAGTTGTAATCACTGATCACAGATCATCATAATAAATAGAATAATAAGGAAAAAGCTTGAAATATTGTGAGAATTACCAAAATGTGATACACAGAAATGAAGTGAGCAGATACTGTTGGAAAAATGGCACCAATAGACTTGCTTAATGCAGGGTTGTCACAGATTTTCCATTTGTAAAAAAAGCAGTATCTGCAAAGCATACAAAGCAAAAGCCCAATAATATGGGTTATGCCTGTATACCAGGAGACTGTATTGTACATGTGATTGTCATTTGTCATGTGTATCCACTGGGAAAAAAGGTAAAGAGCTATTGCTTGAGAATTTTATTTTATTTATTTTTAAATATTTTATTTATTTATTTGTCAAAGAGAGAGAGAGAGTACACAAGCAGAGTGAGTGGCAGGCAGAGGGAGAAGCAGGCTCCCCGCCAAGCAAGGAGCCCAATGTGGGACTCAGTCCCAGGACCCTGGGATCATGACCGGAGCTGAAGGCAGATGCTTAACTGACTGAGCCACCCAGGTGTCCCTTGCTTGAGAATTTTAGTTCATACTCCTAAAGAGCAGCACAAATGCCTATTTTCTCCTTTTACTGTATGGGGAAAAGAGCTGTGACAAGTAGAGGGGGTTAGGGGATCTCAACATAACTATGCAGTGAAGCATTTTTGTAAATTGCTTTTTCTGGTCAGTATTGAAAAATGTATAATACAGGCCGAGAAGAAGACCGACATCCTTGGACACTCAAATCAGTTACCATCATTTAGGGTAGTAAATAGAATTTGGGATCTGGAGTTTGCTTTCTGGTTTCACTACTTAGTTAGTTGTGTGGTCCTAGGCAAAGTATTTAATTCTTTGCCCCTCCATTTCTTCATGGGATCATGATACTGCACACACTTTAGGACATGATAAGAAACACCTGTATCTGATAGCACCTAGTACAGCACTGGTACATAGTAAGCCCTTGGTATGTAGACTCAAGTAATTTTCTGAGCCTGACAGAGCTGGAGAGTAACTATAGTCCTGACTGTAAAGTAAATAATTTTGATTTCTTTAAGATTGCTGCCAGGAACAATTTTCTATGACATTATTGTAGCTCTTTAGTAAACTAACTTGGATTTTTTACAGAGCTTAGAATTTAAAATATTGTTAGTCTCCTTGAGCTGCATCAGTAGAAGGAAAAGGTGACATTCACTACTGACAAGCTATATATATATATAAAGTAGGGGCGCCTGGCTGGCTCAGTTGGTAGAGTGTGCAGCTCTTGATGTCAGGGTTGTGGGTTCAAGCACCACATTGGGTATAGAGATTACTTAAAAAATAAAATTTTTGTATATATAAAGTAATTGCTGTTTAGCAGCTTTAGTTATGCCACCTATGTCTGTCTCCCGTTGCCTTAATTTAGTTCACTTTTTTCGGCTACTGCAGTTGTCTTTAGGCTGGTTTCCCTTCTTTCATCCAGTAAATATTTAATGATACATGACATGTGGTAGGTACTGTTGTAAGTTTAAGGATTTAGCAGGGAATCAAATGGAAAGTAGTGTCTGTCCTTGTGGAGCTTAGATTATCTAGCAGACTCCAGTCTTGACTTCAGGAGCTCACCTTTATACTTTTATCTGATTACTCTCTAAAATATCATGTCCTCCCTTTGTTTAGAATCCTCAAGTCTCATGGATTTCTGTTCCCTTCTGGATGAAGTTCAGGCTCCTTGCTGTTATGCATTGTCATCTGTTGCCACACTTCTTAACCCTCTGCCTTCCAAAATATTGCAGTTCCTTATAGGCATCACACTCTTGCTTTTCGGTTTTTATATGTATGTATTTCTGCTTGGAATGTCATTCTTTTGGATGCTCCTCCAAACAAACAAACAAAAAAAATAGCTGATGCTCATCTTTTAAGCCTCCACTACCATTACTTGCTTGGTGAGATGACTTTCTTTATGAATGTAACAAACATATTCTCATGGCATGTTAGGCGTGCTGACGCTATGACATTTAATTCCTCTCTACTCTGATAGTCTATTTATCTGCCTCTCCTACTGGCATTAAAGGCAAGAGCTGCTTTTTATTTCTTTCTCAGTGTCTGTCAAGGGGCCTGGCTCTTAGTTTGAAATATTCATTGAACAAATGAATGAAATGCCTGAACTTCTATCTCAGCACTATCAAGCTGACTGAAGAATGTTGGGGGTTCATTCAATAAACCTTTGAATTTGTGGAGTGTTTACTTTGTGCCAGATAATGGAGATAAATAGATAACCTGTTCTCAGATTAATCAACAGTAAGGCTGACAGCTTATTTTCACAACAGACCCTCCTTTTTATTACACACGCATACACACGAGTGTGTGCACACATATTACTAATAAATAAGTAGTCTCTATCAAGTATCCAAACAGTGCTGCTGTTATCTTTTTAATGAAGCAGTGTTTTAAACTATTGAAGACAGACGTAAAAATGTGGGGATCTGCAAACCATTTTAGGATCATATGAGCAAGGAATATGAGTCCTGGTTTGTCAGAAAACCTGCTGTGGTCACCTTCTGGTACATCAAGAAGTTGTCAGCACCCAGACTTGCAGAGGGTCAGTAACTTGGAAGAAAATTCTGGAGACCAGAGGGAAATAGTCTTTGAGAATTACTGCATCACTGATACCCTAGGTGGTTCAAAAAATGAAACTCTAAAAACAAGGGAAAAAAACAAAAATAAGCACTGATAACTATGAATAGAAAGTGATTCTGAAGAGATGAACTCTGAATTAAGAGAAGGTTTGAGGATACTTAATTAATTTTGCTTACATTTTTCTTCTTTGTATGCACAAGATTGATATATGATAAAAATGTCCCAGAGCACTTTCAATAAGTTTACTTTAAAAATTTAAGTAACAAGAGTTTGGGGAAAAAACTGGGGGAGAATGAAAGTATAGGGGTGCCTGGGTGGCTCAGTTGGTTAAATGTCCATCTGCCTTTGGCTCAGGTCATGATCCCAGGGTGCTGGGATCGAGATCTGCGTTGGGCTCCCTACTTAGTTGGGAGCCTGCTTTTCCCTCTACTTCTGCTCTTCCCTCCTGCTCACATGGTCTCTCTCTCTCTCAAATAAATTAATTAAAAAAAAAATGAAAGTATAAGCAATGCAAATATTTTTTTGCACATCCCAGAGATACAAAGTCATTTGCATGGTTTAGTTACATACAAAATATATTTTAAACAACTGTGTTTGTTCATTACATCATTGTATTTACTGTCTTTAAAAATGTGAAGGCTTGTGTATGGAAGTATTAAATCAGTGTATTGTAAACCTGAAACTAATATTATACTGCATGTTAACTAACTGGAATTTAAGTAAAAACTTAAAAAAAAACTGTTCACACTAACAAAAAACTTTTTTGAAGACTTGTAAATATTTTCTTCTGTTAAGAGTAAAGTTTTGACTTTTTTTTTTTTTTTTAAAGATTTTATTTATTGGACAGAGAGAGAGAGAACACAAGCAGGGGGATTGGGAGAGGGAGAAGCAGGCTTCCCGCCAAGCAGGGAGCCGGATGCCGGGCTCGATCCTAGGACCCAGGGATCATGACGTGAGCCGAAGGTAGACGCTTAACGACTGAGCCACCCAGGCGCCCCTGAAGTTTTGACCTTTTAATGCTACTCTTGGAGAAAATTTTTTTGTCTCATTACCCCCCCCTTTTTAGTAGAGCTGTCTATTTGTATATCTCGTATTTCACCAACACTCCTCTTTTTTAAAATAGTACATTATTGTATTGCAGTTCTCTTTGACTCTTATTTTATGGATGTTATACTTTAAAATTGTATTTGTAACCATTAATCTTTCAATCTGTTGTGTTCTGTTTATAGAAATGTTAAAAAGTGTTTTGTGTATTCGTGCTGGTGTTTTCAATTCAAGGGTATGCATATGTAAAAAGGATTGTTAAAATATACCATGTGTGTATATTTGTTGAAAAGGTTTAATCTTTGACTAATGATCCTTGATATTAATTTTTATTGCTCACTTTTAATACTAATTTTAAAACAGTAAGTAGGAGAGAGTTGTTTCCTAAATTGCTTCCTTGGTAACACCAGTTCCTGAATATGCATTCAAAGAACAGAGGAATCCCTGTCAGAGTAAATTAAGGAAACAGTGCATATTCATAGTTCACATAAGCATATTAAAAGAACCGTGGAATCCCCAGCTCTGTACTTTTTAAATTTTGCTAACTGAACTTATTTGTATAAGGGAAAACCCTCACCCCCTTCTTACACCTCTTAACATCCTAGGACCTGTTGCGGAAGCACTGATATTATGCTTTTTCTGGGACTCTAATATTCTTTCAGAACTCTTAGCCTTTTGGTTGTCAGTGGCAATTAGAGTCTTTGTGCTTTTCTGCATTTGCAGTAAAATATCTGTGGGAGTTAACTTCAAGAGGAATAAAGGAGCCAGTCTATTTCAGTTGGAAAAGCCTGGCTTTAGGATCTGACAGTGTATATCCATGAGCAAACTTCTTTGCTATTTTCTTTAAAGATTTTATTCATTCATTCATTCGTTTATTTATTTTAGAGAGAGAAAGAGTGAACAAGTGCGGGGGAGGAGCAGAGGGAGAGGGACAAGCAGACTGAGCTTGAAGCCTGATGCAGGGCTTGATCTCATGATTCTGAGATCATGACCAGAAATCAAGCGTCAGATGCTCAACCGACTGAGCCACCCAGGCACCCCTTTGCTATTTTTTAATTTCTGTTTGAACATCAGACTTGTTGGCTGTTTGGATTATTGGAGTAGGAACAGATACATCAATTGTTCATGGCATTGGAAGGGACAGGTTGTTTAAAAGTATGATTAAATTAAAATGCCCCCCCCCTTTTTAAAGAAAAACTTAGAAACGAAGCAAAATGCTCATGAGCATTATTTTGCTCAGCCTTTTATTACCTGTTTTTCTGCTGAGAAGGTAGGATAATACATATTCTAGGAATTGAAATGTGTCTGTAAAACTGTGTAGGGAGTTGTGGATTGGCATTCAAAGCTTCCTAGATCTACTAATTTATAAGCACCTTGAAGATAAAGTGTCTTTATATTGCTCACAGGCAAATACTGTTTTATGAGTGACAGTAATCTGTGTCTGAATTTAAGGCAAGGGGGTCTTTATCTTCACTTACAGAGTGCCTCCTTTGTGCCTGACATTGTTAACCATCTGTAATTGGCCATTAAATGCTATTGTGGTATCTGGAAAGTTGTTTGTGTGGTTGCCTCCTGATTCATCTGTCCTTGCTTCCCAGCTCTGCTTTCCCCCAGCACACAGGGGCTGTGGATTACAGTCCTGTTTAGGGAGTACACGGGCTGCCAGCTTGAGAGTCAGGATTCTCATTAGTACAGCAGAGATACAAGGCCATGGCCCTGACCTCATTGGACAGATTATTTGTAGGTTTTGATATGTAAGTGATACGTCAAAAGGTTTTGGTATATCTTTGTGGATGACATTGGTGGAGCACCTCTAACTTTGACTTTACATTTTCTAGCCTACTCTGTTATATTATGTATATATATTAATGTGTTCGCTCATGCAGTGGTTAAACCGTTTGAAATAGAATCTCAAGGTTTAAGGATGAGGAGTAGTGGAAGAATTATGAACAGTGATTCCTCAGCTAATCAAAGAGACCTAAACCTGTAGTCTAACCTAATCCTGAACCGGTAACTAAAAGTGAATCACTGCACATACCAAAATACGTTATTGGATCACACACTGTTCCAGCTTCTGCTTCAGTTTCCATCTCCCTTGTGTGTGAGGTTGCCAGTCCTAATTGAATAACATCTGGATTTCTTTTTCTTTCTTTCTTTCTTTCTTTCTTTCTTTCTTTCTTTCTTTCTTTCTTTCTTTTTCTTTCTTTTTTAATGTAGATAGATAGATAGATTGATTTGCTAATCTTTTGTCCTCCCTGTCCCACTTTATCCTTGTCTTCTTTCTTTCTTTGCTTCTCTTATCCTCCCACCCGTCCTTGTCTTATTGCTGTGATTTCTGCCCCACCCAAACAAAACCAGAAACTGATTATGCTATGGATTTAAGGTATATTTGTTGATTTAACTTTGTATTTCTTAGAAAACTGCTAGCTTGAGACTTTTTCTGTGTGTGTTTTAAGAAAGAGCATAGCCCATAAATCTCAAGCCAAAAAATGTGGTTCTTTTTATTGGTATATTGCCTTCAACTGATTTTTCTATGGGGTTTCCACCTTGGATACCTATAGCCTGGGTATAGGTGATTGTGACTAGTCTGTATTAGCTGATTATCCAGTAATGGTCCAATATTATATATGGAACAGTTCGGTAGGAAAACTAACTATAGCAAAGAGACTATATTAGCATATCTGACATCTCTCTCTCTCTCTCTTTTTCACATTACATGCAGTCCAGTAGCAAATCCTTATGGCTCTTCCCTTGGTAATTTATGGCCCCCAGCCAAATCTGGTCCCCACCTTTTTTGGTACCACCTGTGAGCTAAGTATGTATTTTTACATTTTTAAATGATTGAAAAAATCAAAAGAATATTCCATATATGTGAAAATTACGTGTAACTCAAATTCCAGTATTCATGTAAAGTTTTACTGGAGCACAGCCACACTTGTTCACAGCTTTCATGCTTTACAGCAAAGTTGAATAGTTGCAACAGAGGCTTTATGGCCTGTGAAGCCTGAAATATTTACTGCCTAACCCTTTGCAGAAAAAGTTGGCCAAACCCTGCTGTAGAGGAAATGCAGAATCTATCCACTTCTCATTTCCTCTACTGCTACAATCTGGTTTAAACTTCTTGACTAAACTATTGCTGTTACCTTCTAATTATCTCCTTGCTATTGTTTGTGTCCCCCTACATCTACACAGCCAGAGGAGTGGTCTTTATAACAGGTAAGCCAAATCTTGTCACTGCTTTGCTCAAAGCCATTTAACAGTTTGCTGTCTGGTTCAGAGTTAAGTGTGAAAAGTAAAATACTATTTATAATGGCATACAAAGCTCTAGATCAGGGATTGGAAAACTTTTTCTGTACAGTTTTCTGTTGCAACAATGCAACTATGCTGTTGTGTGAAAGCAGAGAAGCAGTATGAAAACAAATTGACATGGCTGTGTTCCAATAAAACTTTATTTACAAAAACAGGTGTAGGGTGCCTGGGTGGCTCAGTTGGTTAAGCGTCTGCCTTCAGCTCAGGTCATGATCTCAGGGTCCTGGGATTGAGCCCCACATCGGGTTCCCTGCTCGCGGGGAGTCCGCTTCTCCCTCTACCCCTCCCTGCTTGTGATCTCTCTCACTCTCTCTCTCACATTCACTGTCTCTTTCAAATAAATAAATAAAATCTTCAAAAAAAAATAGGTGGTAGGTTAGACTTGTCCTTTAGGTTGTAGTTTTCTGACTTCTGCTCTAGATAGTACCAAATCCTCCCCAAACCCTTTCCTTCCCATGTATATGTACTTCCTGGTTTTACTTCCTACTATTCTGTCTCTCCTCTACTATCCACCAGCTAGATTGATTTGTAGGAACATCCCTGCCTCAGGGCATTTTGCATTTGCTGTTCCTTTTACTTGGAACACTTTTCCCCCAGGTAGTATCTGTTTAGTACCTCTTATGTAGCAGGTGAGGTCCTCAACTCTTGTAATATATCTATGAACAAAACCTAAAATCCCATATATATATATATATGAAGTTTACATTCTTTTGTGTGTATATGTAGACAGTAAAAAAAAAAAAAGCAAACATAAATAGAAGATACAGTATTTTATGAGATATGTGCAATGGAAAAAATAGTGTGTGCTGAGAAGGGTCTCTTGGATAAAATTGTATGTATGCAAAGAGCGGGGGCGGGGGGCGGTGTCTCCAAAGTAAATATTTGCATGACTTGTTTATCTTAGTGGCTGACAGATAGTATTCAGTAAGTATTTATGAAATGAATCAATCTAGGTGAAGTGATAATCCCTAGACTTAATCTTTACTAGTGTATTTATAACATGCTTATCACCACATTTATTTATTGCTTCTTAACAAGAAGTAGGTTATTGGGCAATAAATTTGGAAGCAAAGGAGGAAATTCAGCATTACTAAGTACTCTTCAAGATGATTTCGTTTCTACTCAGACCAAACGGATACTTCATCCATCCATATTTAGGAAGATAGCCAGGAAGAAAAGTGATGTTGGGAAGTGACTGAATGGGAGAGAAGAAAAACATAGGCTATACTCAAATATACATCTAGTCAATGACATGGATATCCAACTTCTTTGACCCATAGGGAATCTACCCAAATGTTCCTCCCCTCATCTGTCACTCTTCTCTGTTTCCCAATTAAAAATGTTCTCAAAACTGGGGTGCCTGGGTGGCTTAGTGGGTTAAGTGGTGGCTGCTTTTGGCTCGGGTCATGATCCCAGCATACTGCGATTGAGCCCTGTGTCGGGCTCCCTGCTCAGCGGGGAGCTTGCTTCTCCCTTTCCCTCTGCCTGCCGCTCTCTTTACTTGTGCTCTCTCTCTGTCAAATAAGTAAATAAAAACTTAAAAAAAAAATTCTCAAAACAGTTGACTTAGAGCAGTAAACTTTACCCAGCCTGGGGGCCAAATCCTGCCCAAGACCTATTTTTATATGGACCTTCAGCCAGTTTTATATTTTTGAAGGATTATATTTAAAAAAAAAAACACCCCAAAACAGATAATATGCTCTAGCTGATATGGACCTGATGTGGTCTGCAAAACCTAAACCACTTCCTTTTGACCTTCTACAGAAACAGTTTGCCAGCCTCTGACTTATAGGTACCTTCTTGGTTGTTTCTAGGGGAGAAAGATACTTCTTTGTGGTGGTCTTCATAAATAATAGAACTTTACATTTGGAACATGTAATCCATCTCACTTATTTTATAGGTTTCATTGAGACTAGAAAATTAACTTTTTGGGGTCATACAGCTTTCTAGGTATAGATCCTGAATCTCCAGCCCATTATTTTTTATGTACTTTTTTTCACATCAGTGATGAGTGGTATTCCCTTCTTCTGTGATATCTTAGTAGGCAAACTATCTTCTCTAAGCCTTAATTTTTTTTATCTGTAAAACAGAAATTGATAGTATAGGGTTTTTTGTAATGATTAAATGAACAAATGCTTATAATGTACTAGTATATAGTTAAAAATGCTTCACAGATCATAGTTCTATTTTGTCATGGTGTAGTGAAAAGATTTCTGCTACCTAGGAATCACTGCTCCTTCCCCCCAACACATATATTTTAGGGTCAGAGAAGGAATGGGTTTCTGTCATTTAGAATTTTAATTCGGTTGTCCTTTGTGTCTTGAAAAGTAGTTAGAGATCTATTTCAGTAACATTGTACTTCATTGAATTTTGGGGGGCTTAACCAGTTTTTAGAACATCATTAAAATGGGACACTTTGTTCCAAGTTGTAAACAATTGATTTACAAACAGACTTTGGAACAAAATTGGATCACAGATTGAAGATTATTTTCCTAAAGAGGTTAGGCAGAAGAGATTTTTGGTCATTTTGTTCTATGCATTTTTAGTGACTGAAATCGTGGGGAAGAGGAAAGGGAAAGACCGAGGGAAGAAGATGGAGCCCCTCTGGTAAATCAGTCTAGTGTTCCAAGGCAGTCTTGTTTCTAGGGCATGTTGACAAAAATTCTGGGTGGTTATTAAATTGTTCAGAATGTCACTTATGCATGGATTAGTGTTGTTTCAAAGTTTACTTGGTCTGTGAGGGATAAGTGTGTTAGGAGATCGGGAAGGCCATCTTAATGTCCAACTGTCTCCCCTCCCACCTGTCTAGATGAAATAGGGTTCATAAATTAGTATCAAGGACGATTTTGAAAGAAAGTCACAAAAGGACTAGCACCCTTGGTTAAAATAGGAACAAAGGGTCACATATCTGTTGTTTAAATGCTTATTGAATAAAACAGTGATTATGCATGGGTACATGAGCATTTAAAAAAACAGTAAATGGGGCGCCCAGGTGGCTCAGTCAGCTAAGCATTTGCCTTTGGCTCGGATCATGATCTCAGGGTCCTGGGATGGAGCCCTGCATCTGGCTCTCTGCTCCACGGGGAGCCTGCTTCTCCCTTTCACTCTCCCCCCCTCCCCCCCTCCCCCCCCCCGCTCTCAAATGAATGGATAAAGTCTTAAAAAAAATTAAAAAATAAACAGTAAATGTTTATTTACTGGCAGTTTATTTCCCTTTATAATGGCAGTTTATTTCCCTTTATAATGCTACATTTATTTATAAGTTTACACACAGTGATGGATTCTTTTTTTTTTTTTAATTTATTAAGTAATCTCTACACCCAACTCCGGGCTCAAATTCACAAGCCCAAGATAAGAGCTGCATGCTCTACCGACTGAGCCAGCCAGGCACCCCAGTGATGGATTCTTTTTGCTGTATAGTATAAGGAGTTTTGACAAGTGCCTAGGGTTTTATAACCACCACAATTAAGATACAGAAAAATTCCGTTATCTCTTCCCAAAACCTTCCTTCATGCTAACCTTTTGAAGTCAGATCCAACTCCCCTCCCCACCCCCCCAGCTGGCAAACTGTTGAGCCAGTGTTGTTCCTGTAGTTTTGCATTTTCCGAACTATATATAAATGAAATCATATATATATAGCCTTTGGAGTCTGGTTTCTTTCATTTAGCATAATGTATTTGAGATTCATCCTTGTCGTGTGTATCAATATTTTTTTCCTTTTTGTGGCTGAGTACTATTCCATTGTATGAACAAACCAGAGTTTGGCTTATCTGTTCCTTTGTTGAGGGATATTTGGGTTGATTTCAGTTTTTGGCAATTATGAATAAAGCTGCCATAAACATTCATATACAGGTTTTTGTGTGAATATAATATGTTAATTTCTTGTGACTGCTGTAATAAATTGTCAACCTAGGTGCCTTAAAATAACTGACATTTATCCTCTCCCACTGCTGGAGGCCAGAAGTCCAAAATCAGTATTCCTGGGCTGGAATCAAGGTGTTGTCAGGGGCGTGATCCTTCAGAGGCTCTTCCAGCTACTGGTGGCTCCTGGCATCCCTTGACTTGCTGCTGGATCACTTAAGTCTCTGCCTCCATCTTCCCATCATGCCTTCTCCGCTGTGTCTGTGTGTCAAACCTTCCTTTGTCTGTCTTATACGGATACTGTGATGGCATTTAGGGCCCACCTGATAATACAGGCTAATCTCTAATCTCAATATCCTTAATTTAATTACATCTTCGGAGGCCCTTTTCCAAACAAATTAACATTTACATGTTCTAAGGATTAGGAGCTGATATCTTTGAGGGTCATTATTCAGCCTACTACAGTAGGTTTTCATTTCACTTGGGTAAACACCAGGAGGGGGATTGCTGGGTTATATATGGTAAGGGTATATTTAATTTTATAAGAAAGTGCCAGACTATTTCCATAGTGGCTATACTATTTTGCACTCTTACCAGCAACATATGAAAGTTTCATTTGCTCTGCATCCTTACTAGCACTTGGTATTGTCATTTCTAAAAATTATTCTAACAGGTATATAATGGTATTTAATTATGATTTAATTTGCATTTCCCTAATGATTAGTCATGTTAAGCATCTTTTAAAATGTGCTTATTTGTATCTTCTTTGGTGAGTTGTCCATTTATTTTTTCATTTTTAAAATTGGGTTATTTTCGGGCACCTGGGTGGCTCAGTTGGTTAAGCGACTGCCTTCGGCTCAGGTCATGATCCAGGACTCCCTGGATCGAGTCCCGTGTCGGGCTCCCTGCTCGGCGGAGAGTCTGCTTCTCCCTCTGACCCTCCCCCCTCTCATGTGCTCTCTCTCTCTCTCTCTCTCTCATTCTCTCTGTCTCAAATAAATAAATATAAAAAAAATCTTTAAAAAAAATAAAATTGGGTTATTTTCTCTCTTGAGTTTGCTTGATTTTTTTAACACCTCGGTTCTCCTCAGAGTTAGTCCAGGACCTTAGGGAATTAGGAAGATGTTGGTTCTTTTGTAATCTTGTTGCTTCTTATATTTTCTTGCTGCAGACTCGTTTCCTTTTTGAATCTCAGAAACTGAATAAATTAGACTTGAATTCCTTTCTGGCTCCTAATAGATTTCCTCAATAAAGGAAATAGAATTTAAATCAGCATGTAGTGGGTGTGTTGTTAGTCAGGTCTGGGGTTGCAAGCAACTGAAACCCTTGAGTAAAAAGTGATTTGTTTATTTTTTTATTAACATATAATGTATTATTTGTTTCAGGGGTACAGGTCTGTGATTCATCAGTCTTACACAATTCACAGCGTTCACCATAGTGCATACCCTCCCCATTGTCCATCACCCAGCCACCCCGTCCCTCCCACCCCCTCCACTCCAGCAACCCTCAGTTTGTTTTCTGAGATTAAGAGTCTCTTATGGTTTGTCTCCCTCTCTGGTTTCGTCTTGTTTCATTTTTCCCTCCCTTCCCCTATGATCCTGTCTTCTTTCTCAAATTCCTCATATCAGTGAGATCATATGATACTTGTCTTTCTCTGATTGACTTATTTTGCTTAGCATAATGCCCTTTAGTTCCATCCACATTGTTGCTAATGGCAAGATTTTTTTTGATGGCTGCATAATATTCCATTGTATATATACACCACATCTTCTTTATCCATTCATCTGTTGATAGACATCTAGGCTCTTTCCATAGTTTGGCTATTGTAGACATTGCTGCTATAAACATTGGAGTGCATGTGCCCCTTTGGAGCCTTACATTTGTACCTTTGGGGTAAGTATGCAGTAGTGCAATTGCTGGGTCATATGGTACCTCTATTTTCAACTTTTTGAGGAACCTCCATACTGTTTTCCAGAGTGGCTGCACCAGCTTGCATTCCCACCAACAGTGTAGGAGGGTTCCCCTTTCTCTGCATCCTCACCATCTGTCGTTTCCTGACTTGTTAATTTTAGCCATTCTGACTGGTGTGAGGTGGTATCTCATTGAGGTTTTGATTTGTATTTCCCTAATGCGAGTGATGTTGAGTTCTTTTTCATGTGTCTGTTGGCCATTTGGATGTCTTCTTTGCAGAAATGTCTGTTCATGTCTTCTGCCCATTTCTTGATTGGATTATTTGTTCTTTGGGTGTTGAGTTTGATAAGTTCTTTATAGATTTTGGATACTAGCGCTTTATCTGATATGTCATTTGCAGATATCTTCTCCCATTCTGTCGGTTGTCTTTTGGTTTTTTGACTGTTTCTTTGGCTGTGCAAAAGCTTTTTTCTTGATGAAGTCCCAATAGTTCATTTTTGCCCTTGCTTCCCTTGCCTTTGGTGATGTTTCTAGGAAGAAGTTGCTTTGGCTGAGGTCGAAGAAGTTGCTGCCTGTGTTCTCCTCAAGGATTTTGATTGATTCCTGTCTCACATTTAGGTCTTTCATCCATTTTGAGTCTATTTTTGTGTGTGGTGTAAGGAAATGGTCCACTCTCATTCTTCTGCATGTGGCTGTCCAATTTTCCCAACACCATTTGTTGAAGAGACTTCTAAAAAGTGATTTATTAATAGTGCATGTTACCAAACTGCAAGGAAGGACACGGATGGAGTTGGCTTTAGGGACAGCTGGACAAAGGGTTAGATTATTGCTTGGTTTCTCTCTTCTCATTTCTGCTTCTTTCTTTGAATTGGTTACAATGTCTCTTATTTCAGACGGATTTTCTCCAAATGGTTGGGTTTATGGTTGCAGGTGCCTTAGGACTCAGATCCTTCCAACTTCCTGACCCTAGAGGAAAAAAGGGATCTTTTCTTTTGGGGGGGAGAGAGAGCATGAATGGGGGAAGGGCAGTGGGAAAGGGAGAAGCAGACTCCCCACCAAGCAGGGAGCCAGACATGGGGCTCTATCCCAGGACCCTGAGATTACGACCTGAGCCGAAGTCAGACGCCCAAACGACTGAGCCATCCAGGCACCGCAAAAGGGATCTTTTCAAATTTTGTTCAGAAAACCCCTGGGGTTTTCAGTTGAAGTCACATGCATATCACTAAGCAGTCACTCTGACCTAGTTGAACATCTTAACTCAAATTTGATGTGAACAAACCAAACTCTTGATTCCCCTTCTTTTTTCCTCCATACCAGTAAATCTACCCCTTATCAAAGCCAGAAAAGAGGGAGTCCTTTTTGATTCTTCCTTGATATCCTTTAAGGAATAGCCAGACCTTTTCCATATCCAGACCATCACCCCTGCTTACTGTATTGTAACCACACTGCTCTTCTCTTAATTTCTTAATATACCATGTTCTTTTCTCTTCTTGAGACCTTTGCACATGCTGTTCCTTCTGCATGCAGTGATTTTCCCCTCTAGAGGCAAAGCTTCTCTTATATTAGGTCTTGACTTCAGTGTCACTTCACAGAGGTTCTTTTTCTAAAACAGGTAGCTCCTTCATTTCCATCTCTTTACAAGCTTCTTTTTTATTTGCTTCACAGTACTGCTTAAAATAACTGAGAGTCATTCCTTACTTGAATTTTGTCTTTTTACCACTAGACTATATAAATTGCTTTAATGTAGGGACATTATCTTGTTTACCTTTGTATCTACAGTTATAGTACAGTATGGGGCAAATGGTAGGCCTGTGTAAAGGTTTTTGAATGAATGAATCAGAATGCATTTCTGCAGTTGGCCCAATTTAGATTTAGTGGCCTTGTGGGGTGGGGGTTGGTGGATGGACAGAAACACAATAGCCACTGTTAAAGGCTCCAAGTGAACCTACATTAAGATGCCACACCTAATGCTTTTTTTACTCTTTGGAAATACTAATGATTAATTC
This sequence comes from Callorhinus ursinus, assembly GCF_003265705.2. Taxonomy (NCBI): domain Eukaryota; kingdom Metazoa; phylum Chordata; class Mammalia; order Carnivora; family Otariidae; genus Callorhinus; species Callorhinus ursinus. The sequence goes on along the minus strand of NW_027397079.1, from coordinate 38,890,256 downwards.
TGGTATTAATCATTATGCTTGTTAATATTTTTATTTGAATAGAAATAATTTCTAAGAGTTATCTGTAGGCATAGGTCTAAACTCAGTTTAAGATTTTTATTGAAAACAATAGCCAGTAGAGTCTGATTAGCATTCTTTTTCTAGCTACTTAATGCAGTGGACTGAATGACATGTTATGGGCCAGTCAGATGTTTTAAAGCATCAGTAATGACATTCAGTTTTCACATTGCTCGATTATGCTTACCCTTGGGGACTTCTGTTCAGCTTCTTGTATTGTCCCTTTCTAACACTTTTCTGTTGATTGTTTTTGTGTTACGCTCTTAACCAGCTGTGGGAAATTCAAGACAGAGAGGGGTCTGGAGTTAAGAATGTTTGGATACATAGTAGAGTACAAAAAGCTTAATAAACCTGGATGGGAATGACTGCTGAATTAGTGAAGGTTAGGGTGATTATATAATTTGTCATCCAAAGCAGGTCATTTTTGAGAGGGTGTGCCAGGAACAGGTGTAAACCTGGACTGCCCCCACGAATCCCTTTGAGGGGGAGGTGGTAATCAGTTGTTGCAGGATAGGGTGCTCTGAGTCTGAGGGCTTTTGAATTGGGAAGAGACTTGCCTAAAAGTGTGTAGGAGGAAGCCAGGTACAGCTCTGTGCTTTCCTAAATTCTTTTGGGAACTGAAAATGTAAGCAAAGCCAAGGGTTCTGTAGATCTGTCCTAATTAGCAAATGTAATTGCCTTATGGATAAGGTTGAAATCCTAGAATCAGAACCTAATTCTCTTTTACTTTCCCATAGGAAACTAGTGTCGTGTTTAGCTGTCATGTTCACTCAAAGAATGTATGGGTTGTCTGATCCGCAAGCTTCTGGCCTACTGTCAGTAGAAGGTTGAGTGGTTTTTTTTTTGTGCTAGTATTGAAAAATTTTCCCAGATAAATTCGAACTGTCTTGCCATTTTGCCCCACAGATAGTTGTAGTACATATTTGAGAATAGGTTGGAAAGAAAGATGGGCTTTAAGATTAGTTTTTAAATCTTATTTATGTAAAGCACACTTGAACTCTTACATTAGGGAGATAGCAGAATTTTATAGTTAAGTGTACACCATAGAATTTTCTTCTCGTTTTTAAAATTCCAGTCTGGGATTGTTAATAGGAGCATTGTGATTGAGATTAATAGCTTTGACAGTATGTAGCAAGACTAATTCCATAAAGATAAACTTATCACTGCAGAATTGGGTTTATTAATTTTTTGTTAGGTAAATGTGTGTTTTTTTTTTAATGAGACTTCCTTGCTTTTGGCAAGGATGCTAATTTCATATGTTTTGAGGAAAAGCAGAAAAACTTAAAGGTTTTACGAAGAATGTAAAACACGTATATGTTAGTCATCTTAGGGCCACCTCATGTTACCTTTTCTATGAACACATATTTGTTATGCCTTTTCTGTATTTTAAAAAAAATTTTTTTAACTCCCTTGCTAGGTTATATACACCTAGAATAGAGCTATATACAGTTGTTTGGAAAGAATCACAGTTACTGTGAAGTTTACTGAGATAATAGCATTAAATATCATATTTAAAAATTTTATTCGTATGCAAAGTATTAATGCTTTTTAATGTTTTAATTATGGTTTCCATTTTATTTCATTTAATGAAGTCAGCCAGATCTAGTTACTGTTATCTCTGTTTTATGGAGGAGGAAAGAACCAGTAAACCAATTAAAGTAAACCCTGAGAGCATTATATTAAAGGTGAGGGGTGATACATGATTTGAGGCACTTGGTCATGCACAGGGTAGTATGCATGCAGAGTCATACACTATAGAGTTCATGTAAAAAGTTGTTTTTCAAGGTAAAAAATTGCTGTGTAGGTATTGCTATATTCATTTTTCATATTGCTTTATTCATCAACTTTATTTTTTAAATTTTTAAAATTTTTTTTATTTTAGATTTTTAATTTACTTATTTGACAGAGGAGAGACAGCTAGAGAGGAAACACAAGTAGGGGGAGTGGGAGAGCTCCCACCTGAGCTCCCAGCTGAGCAGGGAGCACGATGCAGGGCTTGATCTCGGGACCCTGGGATCATGACCTGAGCCGAAGGCAGACGCTTAATGACTGAGCCACCCAGCCGCCCCTATTCATCAACTTTAAAACCATATTAATCAGCTTTAAAATATCTTCCCTTTATATAGCTTTTCTAGAATTGTAGCAATACAGTTGCCATTAGCCACATGTAGCTATTTAAATAAATTACAATTTAAGAAAAATTGATAGTCATATTTCCAGTACCTGGTACCTCACATGTGGCTAGTGGTTACCATATTGGACAGCACAGATACAGAACATTTTTATCCCCACAGAAAGTTCTGTTAAAATAGCACTGTTCTTAAGGACAGTATTAAAGAAAATACCACTTGAGGACAGGTTTTATTTTTGTTTATTAGGCTTTAGGATTCTTGTAGTTAAAAATGTTAGCTTTAGATTATGTATCCTAATGAGAGGAGCTTTGTGATTTACTCTCTGTGGATCAAGCTTGTGGTGTTCAAACTCAGCCTAATCTTTTATTAGTCTTTCTGGCTCTGCATAAATCAGTCATACTGGGCTGAGGGATAATTTGGACTAAGAATACAAAATTTGCAAATATGTGTTTTAGGTTGTTAGTGCTTAATATCTTTTAAGCCTTAATGCTTAATATTATTTTCCTTATCAATAGAATGAAGATAATGAGATAATGACTATATGGAATTTGGGTTAATTGATTGGGTATGAAGTTAAAAAGTTGAATCCTAATGAACCTTCTAGTCCCAGCAGAACTCTGCTCTGTTTGAAGTCATCTCAATTTCAACTCTCCTTCTTTAGACCCTAAGCCCTTAAAGCCAGGGCTCTGAGTTTAGTGCCTCATGGAGCAGTCTACACACTTGTTAAGTAGCTACTCTGGGCCAGTCACTGTGTTAACATTGTTTGCTAATTCATTTATGACTACCCTTAAATAGATTATGAGCTCCTTGAAAGTAGGAACCCCCTTTTTTTTAATTTAAAATACCGTAGTTGTAGAAATTAAGAAAAAAAGAGACTTTAGAGATAATCATGTCAAATATTTTCATTTTACCGATGAAGAATCAGGATAGCTTACTTGCCCATTGTTGGGGAACTAGGACTAGAGAATCTGGATAGCCTTCCTTCAAGCCACCTCCTTAATTAGTTGACTGTTAAATTTAGTTTCAAGGAAGTCCTAAGCCCTGCTGTTGGTTGAAGACTATATGTGTATAAACTATGTCAGTGTAGAACAAAGTTATTTATAACTCCTGATTTCAACACATGATATTTCCTGTTTGTTTCTTATGACACATTCTTAGGGGCAGATTGTATGCTATTTTTGGAGATGCAGCATTTTGATCTTGAAAAAGCATTTTTGGTTTTTAGACTAGAATAGATTGAGTGGTTTCTCAGGTTAAATAAATGCTCAGGGTCTGTATTTTCGTGTATTGCATTTGTAAATTGTAACTTATATAATATGTCATGGGGTTGGAGTGTCCATTTATAGAAACTACTAGTCTTGACTGTTCCTATGAGCTATGAATTTTAATCTCTGTTTTTATATTCCAGTTACAGTTTCGGTTTCAGTATTACTATTGTGTATGTACACACTCACAGGAGTGCTAAGAATAGCAAACTATCCTACTACAGACAAGATTTACATTTCTGAGGTACCTGAACTGTTTCTTAAAATTCATTTTCGTTCCTTAGAGTCATTGGTAAAGTATCATCAGGTATTCATAAGGTAATTGTTATTTGACAGGATACTTTTGCTTCTCAGGAATATTATTGGTTTTGTTTCTGTGGTAGCATATGCTTGTATTTGGGATGGACCAGACCAACTCAGGCTTTTTTGCAGAACACTGGTTGTTTCCCCACGGGGTTAGAATACCTTCCTGCTTCCTTCCTTCCCCCAAGAACTGAAATCAGTTTCAGAAGGGAGTCTTTGCTTGTGAATCAAGACTTTAATTATAGGCTTTCTTCTTTCGAAAGGCAGTTTCCTTTTTCTGCAGTTGTTCTTTGGGTGGAGTGCATGTACGCACGCGCGTGTGTGTATGTGTGTGCATGTGTCTGCTTGTAGCATTTGGATCTGTGCAGCACATTGGCTTTCTAGACATCCTTTGTATAGTAACAGCATGTGCGGAGGGGCTGGCAGCCTGTAAAACATTTTTTTCTCCTCTTCCCCCTCCTCTCAACCTCACTCCCTCCCTAGATCTGGTGACATTACATAGATAAATGTGCTGGCTAGGAAAACAGCAGAAGGAATTGAATGTCTGCCAAAAATTTGCAGCATGAAACCAAACTGGCTGCTTCAGCCTCGCTTTCCTGATCTTTTATTGTGTGTGTGCAGTCTACACTTGTCAGGGCTTTCCTAGTTGAGCGTTACGTCACTATGTTCTCCACCCTCATTATACTGTCTTTTCTTTTGAAAAGCAACTGTCCTCAGGCTTCAAACTTGTTAAACACTTAAGGCTTTGTTTATACTGTTATGGTGGTAGTATTGAAGATGAAATATATTTAATTTGATGTAATATCGACTTAAGGTATGTGTGTATACATGTGCTCACATGTGTTTCTGGGCAATATTAGGATAGTGTGGAGAAGATAACGTACTGGTAACTACCTGAAATTATTACATTGCTTTTTAAAAAATCTTTCTGTTCTTCAGGAAGAAACATTTTCTCAAAGGACTTTGAAGACAGCTTAGAGAGGTATTGATTTTTAACTGGTGATCAGCATTGCAGATAGACATTTCTAGAACAAAAGTGATTTCATTTATTTAATATATGTTGAATTAAAGAAGATAATATGAAATCTTTAAATTTGGGGTTCTTATTTTCAAGACTGCTGATAAAGTTGAGTATCTAGATAGTGTCAGTGATTTCAGAGAAAAAAATTACTTTTTATTCTTCAATTTGGTGAGACTGCTTAAATCCAGGTCTAAAGAAAAGGTTTTGGCTCTTAATTAAAGCTTTATATTGCCCTTAAAAAATTAAGATGGGGTCCTAGTTTCTTTTTTTCCTGTATCCTTTAGACTTATTATAGTTTAGCAAAGCATAAGTTTGAATAGGTTCATTTGGGCGCCTTTAACTACAGTATTCTCATTGCATTTGTTCCTTATCATGTGCTACTCTGTATAGCAATGTATTTTTAATGATGTTTTATTTTTATAATTAGATTGTAAGACCTACCAGCAGGGAGTTTTGTTACATCTTGTTTCTCTAGCATCTAACTCAGTGTCCTTATACATAAGAGATAGTATGGGATAATGGTATGTGGAGATAATATTGAGGATGAGAATAGGGTGAGGTGATTTCACTAGCTGACTTAGTCATCTGGGGCTCTCAAAACAGAATACCATAGACTGGATGGCTTAAAAAATAAGAATTTTTTTCTTCTCACAGTTCTGGAGGCTGGAAGTCCAAGATCAGGGTGCTTGCACAGTTGATTTCTCCTGAGCCATCTCTCCCTGTTTTGCAAATGACTGCCTTCTTGCTGTGTTTCATAGGACCTTTTCTCTGGGCACACAAGCACCCCCCCCCCTCTCCCCTTTTCCTAGGCCCTTTTCCCCGGCCCCCCCACCCCCCCCCCCCCCCCCCCCGCCCCGTGTCTCTTCCTCCTCTTGTAATACACCAGGCCTGTAGGATTAGGGCCCCCACCCTTGTGACCTCATTAAACTTAATTATTCCTTAAAAGCGCTATCTCCAAATACAGTCACATTAAGGGTTAGGGCTTCAACATGTGAATTCAGGGTGGGGAGGGATACAGTTCAGTCTGTGACACTGGCCTGAAGATAGAGATGCCAAGTTACTGAGCTATTAGATAACATATCAGTCATGTTATAGTAAGGACAACAGAAACTATGAGAGAGTGTAGTCCAGGGAATTGATAAAGCAGATGTTGGGAGAAGTGACAAGCAAAATGGGAACATTGAAGTGACCCAGAGCAGCTACCACCCTTAGAGCTGGAGGAAAAAAGGAGATTGGGGTTATAAGAACCTAGAGGTTTAGAGGAGGGGCCCCATGGAACTTGGATTCACATCGTTGAGGAGGTCTCACTGCTTGGTTGCTTTTAAAAACCTTAGGGAGAGGCCCCACAAAGGTTGGGATGGAACCCTCCAAGAGGGTATGTTGCTCCCCTGCTGCTGGTACTTCTGAGGGAGCATGATGAGGCTGCTTCTGAGAGAAATCAGTCTTCTGTAGGAAGCTGAAGACTGCCAACTACTGCTGTTGCTGGGAGAAAGGACCCATGCCAGGGTGGCACTGGCAGGAAGAGCACAAGGGTCTGGAAGGAGCAAGTCCATTCTTTTGTCATCTTTACTTTCTTATATCCTTCTAGTGTTCCCTACTGGGTGTAGCCTAATGGGAAGGTGGCTGACAGAGAAGAAATGACATATGCACTCTGAGCCTAACACCATAAAACAGAGTAAGGGCGAGCTTGGAATTGAGAGACAACAGTTTCATATCTGGCACAGATATTATTGGTGGGAGTACAGCTTTTCTAAAATCCAGTTTGGCGATATGTGTCAAAAATCTTAGAAATGTGCAAATCTTTTGACCCAGCAATTACAGTTCAAGAAATATATCCTAAGGAAATAATCCAAAAAGTGAGCAAAGATGTATGTAAGGGATGCTTGATTACAGTATTGAATGTGATAAAAAATTAGAAGTATTGAATGTTTATCAATATAGGACTGGCTAAACAACATGTAGTGAGATGTTATTTGGCCATTAGAAAGATGATGCTGATTTGGATTTATTGATGTGGAAATAAATTTTAACAAACCAGATTATACACTATATGTAGTATGGACCTATTTACGTGTTTATTTTTCTAAAAACTATATATAAGAAAAGCTGAGAACTAGGGCACCTGAGGGGCTCAGTTGTTAAGTGTCTGCCTTCGGCTCAGGTCATGATCCCAGGGTCCTGGTATCAGGCTCCCTGCTCGGCAGGAAGCCTGCTTCTCCCTCTCCCTCAGCCTGCCACTCCCCCTGCTTGTGTTCCCTCTCTCGCGGTCTCTCTCTCTCTGTTAAATAAGTAAATAAATAAAAATCTTAAAAAAAGAAAAAAGTTGAGAACAACATACATAGAGAGCACAGTGCCAAGTTGAAGAGGGCAGGCTCTGGAGTCAGACAGCCTAGGGTTTGTATGTGGGCTCTGCCACTTTTTATGATCTTAGGTAAATTAGTCTTTCTGGGCATCTGTTTTCTCATCTGGAAAATGGTGATAATAGTACATACCCCATAGGGCAATTGTTAAGTCTAAAAGTGTTAATATTTGTGAAGCATGTGTAACTGCTTCAAGTGTTCATTAATGTTAGGTATATTATAGGGGAGGAAGAGAAAGCTTAGGAGCGAAGTTTACTGTCTTTTTTCCCTTTATTATCTATTTTTTTTTTTAAGTGGGCTCCACACCCAGCATGGAGCCCAATGTGGGGCTGGAACTCATGATCCTGAGATCAAGACCTGAGCTGAGATCAAGTTAGAACTCAACTGACTGAGCCACCCAGGCACCCCTAATTATCCAATTCTTAAAGAGAGAATATCATGACTTTATGATTAGGATAACCAGTAAAGCTTTTCTATTGTAACTGAAAATGATGAAGCTGGCAAAGATGCATTAAGTGTTCTTCGCTTACTTCTGGAAGTCCTATAACTAACCCCAGGATGCTTTATAGGTAGAATAGCACTTCCCACTGCAGCCTAGATGCAGCTGTCAATGGAGGCTTGTCTTTTGACAAGCTCCTTATTTCTTGTGGGGAAACTTCATTCTTTCTCGGGTCCCTACAAATGCTCAGGGACTTGCATTACTATGGTGCTTCTGACTAGGTTCCTGAGGCCTCCATCTTACTTTTGCCTTGGTTCCTTGGGTAGGTTTTTTCTGTTTTGCTTAGAACCAAACTTACTGCTGTGAATAATGCTGCTCTTTGAAGAAGGCAGGAGAACCTCTGGTCAGTTCTATATATATAAGTTTAAATCCTGCCTCCACACCGTATTGTTAATAAATAGTATCACTATTTACCAGTAATGGAAACTCAACACTTTCCATCTATAAAGTCTTTCTTTCTTTCAAAAAATGAATTTATCTGTAAGTTGTTTACTTGAGTGACTGAGTTGAAACTAATGTATTAAACTTAGAGTACCTGACTTTGAATAACTTCAGTCACTTTTACTAGTCATTATAGCCTTTTTTTTTTTTAAGATTTTATTTATTTATTAGAGAGAGAGAGAGAGACAGCCCAAGCAGGGGGAGCGGCAGGCAGAGTGAGAGGGAGAAGCAGGCTCCCTGCTGAGCAAGGAACCCCAATGCAGGGCTCAATCCCAGGGCCCTGGGATCACGACCTGAGCTGAAGGCAGACACTTAACTGACTGAGAGACCTAGGCGCCCCTCATCATAGCTTTTGGCAATGATTTTTATCTTTGGTAAAATGAGTATACTGTTGACTTTTGAACACCACAAGTTTGAACTGTGCAGGTCCACTTATATGTGAATTTTTTGACAAATACAGTACGGTAGTATAAGCATATTTTCTCTTCCTTATCATTTTTCTTAACTTTTTAGGATTTTATTTTTAAGTAATCTCTACACCCAGCATGGGGCTCGAATTCACGACCCGGAGATCAAGAGTCCCATGCTCCACTGACTGAACCAGCCAGGCGTTCCCCCCTTATGGTTTTGTTTTCTTTTTTCCTCTCTCTCTTTCTTTCTTTCTTTCTCTCTCTCTCTCTCTTTCTTTCTTTCTTTCTTTCCTTCCTTCCTTCCTTCTTTCTTTTCTTTCTTTTCTTTTTCTTTCTTCCTTCCTTCCTTCCCTTTCTTCCCTTTCTTTCTTTTTAAAGATATTACTTATCTGACAGAGACACTGCGAAAGAGGGAACACAAGCAGGGGGAGAGGGAGAAGCAGGCTTCCCGTGGAGGAGGGAGCCCGATGCGGGGCTCGATCCCAGGACCCTGGGATCATGACCTGAGCCAAAGGCAGACACTTAATGACTGAGCCACCCAGCCCCCCCCCCATGGTTTTCTTAAAAAGATTTTCTTTTCTTTATTTTATTGTAAGAATACAGTATATCTTCTGTATAGAAAATACGTGTTAATTGTTCATGTTATTGGTGAGGCTTCCAGTCAATAGACGGCTATTAGTAATTAAGGTTTTGGGGATCGAAAATTACACACAGATTTTTGACTGTGCAGGGGGTCGGTGCCCCTAACCCCTGCATTCAAGGGTCAAATGTATAATGTTTTTTGAAGATCCCTTCTATTTCCAAACACCATGATTCTGTTAGTAGCAGAACACTGCACATACTATCAGATAGTATCAGTTGTTATTTTTGTAGGTCTTGAAGAAAGTAATGCTATTTGCCAATTTGTTCAAACAGTTCCTTATTTTAGACCATAGTTTGGCCAGAATAAATGCCTGCAATTGCCGTTTCTTAAAAATGCAACGAACAGGAAAGTCTTACTGAACATCTTGCTCCTTCTAAACCATCACTTTTATGTATTTTTAGCGTAAAAAAATATCCCCATGCTAATACTCCTCAACTGAAGTACTACTAATTTTATAAGTGGGTAATGTGCAGTGTGTAAATGTGTCTTAATGCAGTCATGTAGATAAATACCATATATAGAAAATATATTAGTTCACACAGAATTTTCATCCCCTTACCTTTTTTGGGATGTCAAAACAAAATCTTGCCCTGACTTAAAAAGTGGCAGTGGTTCCCTAACGAAGATAAGCTTTGAAGGATAGATACAATTTTGAAAGGGGATATAAGAAATCAGCATTTATTAGATGCCTCTTATGTTTGAGTTATACTCCCATAACTATCCTACTTAATCTTTATTGGTAACTCGAAGGGTAGGTTATGTTGTCTCATTTTACACCAAAGAGGCTAACTAACTTGGGCAAAGTGAAGCCATAAGTGGCAGAACTCAGTCTGTTTTTGAGCTCTGCTGAGCTGATTCCTAGTGGCAGGGATACAAAGGACCTTGAGGGACAGGGTGCAATTACCTGGAGAAAAAGCATAGAGTGTGATCTCTGAAGACAAGTGAATAGATTGGGAGTAGTGAAAGAGAGTGTGAGAAAAGTAGTTTGGTGTGTGTGTGTGTGTGTGTGTGTGTGTGTGTGTGTGTGTGTGTGTGT
>NW_027397079.1:38815956-38880079 GCF_003265705.2 Callorhinus ursinus | reverse complement strand
TGTGTGTGTGTGTGTGTGTGTGTGTGTGTGTGTGTGTGTGTGTGTGTAGTGGAAATAATTGAATACCAAGCTATAGGAGTTGGCATTTGGAGTATGCTGTGTAAGTTTTGAGCCAGGATGGTAACTAGATTTTAAAAGCAGTGTTGTTGTTGTTTTTTAAAGATTTTATTTATTTATTTGACAGAGAGCTAGAAGAGCATAAGCAGAGGGAATGGCAGTGGGAGAGGGAGAAGCAGGCTCTGCACTGAGCAGGGAGCCTAATGCGGGGCTCGAATCACGACCTGAGCCGAAGGCAGACGCCCAACCATCAGCCACCCAGGCGCCCCTAAAAGCAGTGTTTTATGGAAGCAATGTGCAGGGAAAAAAATCAAACAAAAGATTACCAGGAGTCAGTCCTTGTAGAAGATTGCATATGGTGATGTGACTCTGAATTAGGGAAGAGCCATAAGGATATAAAACAAACTAAAATAGAAAGTAAAGGACTACAGAGGAAAGGAGAAGCAGTAATAACTTGGCAGTTATCTTATTTGGATGAATGAAGAGAATGATATATCACTGACAAACAGAAAGTGGAGCTTTCAAAGAACTGATGAATATGTGAAAGAAAGATAACTCTACAGTTTCTTAGCATAGAATTTAAGCTCAGCAAATATACACATTGTTATTTTTGATGTTACCTCTGATTAGGAAAGAGGAAATTGTTATAGTATCTTGACACATGATTGCTTTCTCATTTAAATTTACAGTAGTCTGCATACGTGGTAAAAGTAAGCTGAAATTGATCATTACTGATCTGATTATATCATTAACTTATTTCACCAAAAATCTTGTTGTGTCTAATAGTACAAGTCATTGAATGAACTCATCAGAATAAAAATTCACTTTAGTACCTATTAAAACTTTGTAATGGCTACTGGGTTATGTTGGAACTGATTAAAATTATACAAGGTTACCTTATTGTAGACTATTAATAACAAAATAGACTCTTTTCCAGGCCATTCATATTGTTTTATTATTATATGTATTTTTTACTATATACTTTTGAGGAAAAGATGATCTAAAAAATGTTTAATAAGCAACCATGGAGTGCTTGATAGTGCATGGGGTGCTGACAAATTTAAAGAGATTAAATCCTACCCAAGGACAGTGCTTCTGAAGATTATTGAATCTTGGAGAAGCTTTGAGTAAGAATTGATAAACCTATTTAGAGCTAAGCATGGTTTTGTTGTATTTTAATTTCAATAAATGCTTATTTAGTACATACAGTGTGCAAGGTGCACTTAAGAAGTAAGAGGTTGAGGGTGATTTCTGCTTACCTAGCTCCGTCTTTTGGAAAAGATCAAGAAAAACTAAATTCTAAACTGTCAGAAAGGATTTGGGAGGAGCAGGAGTTCATCCAAGGCCGTTAGTAGTGAAGGCATGAAGAACTGGGTAAAACCAAGAGGAGGGCTTGCCTGACGAGAAGAGAACACTGTATTAGAATGTTAAGCTTTCTCAGCAAAGTACAAGTACCTTCCAACAAACCATTAGTTTCCTAAAGTGAGTTCTGTGCACCCATTTGTTTCCCTTATTGTATCAGAAATAACTAATTGTGTAGATATCCTCTCAAAAGACTTACTTTTGAAGTTTTTGGTGTGTAAGTGGATAATGTGAATAGTATTTAATTGTTTTCTAATTATTTTGTGTGGATTTTGTTTTGTATTTACTGACATTTATAAGTGCTTTGAAAATGTCAGTACTGCTGCTTTTTTATCTTATCACATTTTTATGTTCTGTTAAAATGCATAACAAACTGGTAATATCTACCAGACTTCTTATGCTTTGGACGGTATTTTGATAACCTCCTAATATTTGTTTTCTTGTGCTCAGCCATTGAGCATCATTTTGATTTCTTTCAGTATACCATGCCTAAGAATAATTTTTTCCTTCCCAAGCTGAGACTTACCTCCTCTTTATCCTTTGGGTATTTATTATGTACAATAGAGCCATTATTTTAGCTCTATTATACATAATAGAGTATTTCAGCAGTAGGTATTATCAACTAGTAAATGATATCTCAGCTGAAAATTATTTAGGTTACAGGTTCTATGAAATAAATATCCATTGAGGAAAATGAACTTGCAGTTAAATTTACTTTACTTGATTGTAATGGTGTGAGAAGAAAGGGGGAGGATAAACAAATACTTTGGAACCACTAGAAGAATTCAAAGGTAGGCAAGGCGGTAGCTTGAAGAAAAGTAAGGAAGTGAGTTAGGTGGGTAGATTTGATAGGAGCTTATGGTGTTTCATGCAGGGTAACCTGGCTGGATCAGATACTTAGCAGTCAGAAAGGTTTTAGTTTGTGAGTGAGCAGTGCTTGATAGATATAGATTTTAATTGTTAGACTTGTCTTAAAAGAAATATATTAAGGTATAAGGGTGAGCTATTTTTATGTAATGAGATTAAAAGATGAAACCAACTTTGATGTGGGTACAGTGAGAATAAAATGGCTAACATTTAAATTCAGTAGCCAGAATTTGTGATTAGTAATTAAAACTTATTTGAGGGGGATTGAAACTGTATTTCTAAATCTAATGAATTACTACAGTCAAGATTAACATAATAAAGGGTTCCACAGGAACAGTTAAAAGATACAGGTTTTTAAGATGAAGACAAATTAGGGGTGCCTGGGTGGCTCAGTTGGTTAAGTGGCTGCGTTTGGCTTAGGTCATGATCCCCGGGTCCTAGGATTGAGCCCCGCATTGGGGCTCCCTGCTTGGCAGGGAGCCTGCTTCTCCCTCTCCCCTTTAGAAGTAGCTTCTCACTGTGTGAGTTTTGACCTATTACTTAAATCATGTGATCTGTGAGACTGAAACATACCACTTAATTTTTTATACCACTTAATTTTTTAGTTCAATTTTTCATTGTAACAATAACAGAATTTACCATGCTAAACATTTTTTTTTAGTGTGTAATTCAGTGGCATTGAGCATATTCACAGTGCTTTGAAACCATTACCACTATCCATTTTCAGAACTTTTTCATCATCTCAAAGTCTATACTCATTAAGGAATAACTTCCCCATTCTTCCCTTTCTTCCAGTTTCTGGTAACCTCTATTCTGCATTCAGCCTGTATGCATTTAAGTACTCTGGGTTCCTCATATAAGTGGAATTATATATATTTGTCCTTTGTGTTATACTCCTTGATTTTTTAAAAAATGAGTTGCAGTAATTATAGATGAACATAAGCTTTTAACATGTTTTTATAATTCTTTATGGATACTTTGTATTTAAGTCTAAGGAAGAATGATGTGACCATTATTGCTTAGTGCATCTTTGGGTATAAGAGAGTCTTATATGAGTTATGTACTTTCATACTCTTAATATTAGCTATGTTAATTTGTCTCACACATCTTTATTGCCTGATAGTTTATGAAATGATTTCTTAGAGGTTCCTGAAGTCATAAGTCTAAGTTTAAATGTGCAGTTTTTTCCATTGAAAATTCTGGTGGTCATAAATTCTAGAACTTACTCAGTTCAGTCTTGAGAAAACTAGAAATAATTACGTAGAACAAAACTTTTTTTTTTTACAAAACATTCTCGACTATTCTTTATGTCAGTGTTTAAGAACAGAGACAAGAAGATGGATTTGAGTTCCTCAGAAGATAGTAGGAAATGGAGACAATGACAAGTGGATAATGGTTTCAAAAAAATTAAAGACAAGTCTTTCGGGGAAGATTTGGACTTTCAGATTGGAATGTCTCAGATTCTACAGAAATATTTAAGATATTCTAAATGATTGTGTCTAAAAATTTTTTCCTTTCATAGTATAAATCTTATAGCAGAGATCATTGGCAAAAGTTTTGCTGTTTTTGGTTTTAAAAGTTATTTCCAAAAGCCCAAGTCAAATGCTAGTCAACTGTTTACTTATCCCAGCATTTACTATGTATTTGCCTCAATGCTGCCATCTGGTGATTATTGTGGAGATCTCAGCATGGTGCTTAAGGCACCCTAAAGGCAACAGATGACACAAGGTACAGTCTTAAGTGCCTGCTACCACAAGTCTCCCCTCTACTTTGGAGAAATTGAATGGAAGTGGGTTGCTATGGCAGGAATCTTAATTTAGTTATTGAGTCCATGAAATTACTGTGTGAGATTGCTTTGTAAACAGTAGAGCATTTATATATTATTAAGATGCACACACATCTTTATCAGGCTTCTGTGAACTCATTGTTCTAAGAGTATTTTTCTATTCTACAAGGTAATTTAATTAAGGTATTGAACACTTACTGGATGCATACCATATCTTAGGCACTATTCTTACTAGGTCCTAATACTGTTCACAGTACTAGGAATACAATCCTGAACAAACAGATGAAAAGCAGAATCTTCATAGAGTTTATATTTAGTGGGGGACAAATAAGATATATATATACACACACACGCACAATATGTTAATTAGTGAAAAGGGTTAAGGGGAAGAAATAAAGCAAGGAAGGGGGATATAAATTATTGTCATTGGTGAGTTGTTTTGAAATGTTTGATGCAGTGGTCAAGGGAAGCCTTACTGAGAAGGGGACTTTTGATTAAAGATTAGAAGGGTCTAGGGAAGAGCATTGCAGAGAGAGGGAAAGCAAATGCAAAGGCCCTGTGATTGGAATGTCTGACTTTTAAAGAAGAAGCAACGAAGGAAGCTAGAGTAGAATGTAAGAGGGAGAGAGCAACAGAAGATGGGTCAGAGAGTAATTGCGTATTTATATGTGGGGGTGCAGATCACATGGGGCCTTGTAGTTCATTTGGCATTTAATCTATAGGGTGAAAACCACTGGTCTGGATGGAGGGTTTGGGGCAGCTGAGTGATGTGCTCTGATTTACCTTTTAACAGGTTCACTCTGGCTGCTGTGTTTAATGGTGTGTAAAGTCATTTGCTACAAACTTTAAAGCTTTTACTAGCTGTAGGAACAGGTTCACTTTATATAGATAGGAAAACAGTAAGCTATAAGACTATGCTTGGACAGGTCTGGGAACAGTGATTGTATGGCATGTTGCATATCTCTACACAGGTTTTTAGAAACTGTATTGATAAGTTATCAGTTGTT
This sequence comes from Callorhinus ursinus, assembly GCF_003265705.2. Classification (NCBI taxonomy): domain Eukaryota; kingdom Metazoa; phylum Chordata; class Mammalia; order Carnivora; family Otariidae; genus Callorhinus; species Callorhinus ursinus. The sequence continues at coordinate 38,875,000 of NW_027397079.1, read as the reverse complement.
TATTATATCTTTGTGATACAGAAAAATTGAAACCAGCTTGTAGAGTTTCACTTGGAAAATGTTACGAATGTCTCTTCACTGTCCTAAAATCACCCCAGTACACTTCAGGTTCAAACCTTACAGTGAACCCAATGTAGTTTTAGCTCTTTCTGACTGACTTTCCTGCTCATTAGTATTTTGGGAATGAGAATGATCTGGAGTTGTAATTTTTTATGCACTTAACAATATTCAGGCATATTCTAAAACAGATCACAGAATTATTGGTTAGCAGTGCTGTTTGATCAAAGAAAAACTCGTAGATTTATATTGTAAGCTAGATGATTTATTTAAGTCACTTTTTTGGGCTTGTAATCTTATCCGCTAAAATGACTAATCCTCAAAGTATTACTATTCTTTCCCAAATTACATTTTAAAAAATACCCTGAAATTATCAAGATATAATCATTGCCAGTAGTAGTATTTCTCTGTGGATTCATTTTTGTTTTGGTAGCTGAAAATTTTATCATTTTTGTGCTTGGTTCTATGATGCCAAAGAGTAAATATCTTCAGTGTGAAATGTTTAGGTTAAGGAAATTATACCCGCAGGGCCCTGTGTTACTAAAAACTTATTCCTTGTAATTTGAGTCTGTTTGGACCAAAGTCTGTATTTGACTTAACAAATATCTTTTCAGCCTGTCTAATTTTCACACTGTAGCTATCAGTACTGAATCACTAAATTGTACACCTGAAACTAATATTACACTGTATGTTAACTACCTGAAATTTAAATAAAAACTTAAAAAAAATACCAATACTGTTTAAACTAGGGTAAGGTTGTCATTACTGAGAACAGCCAGCAAATTGTTTTGTATAGTAAATAGGCAAGGTCTAAGACTGTGGTCATTTGATAAGTATTAGAGTAATTGAGTTAGGCTCTCTGCGCAGCTCAGCTCTAAGTAAGGAGGCAGCCAGTTTGTCTAAATTGCTACCCTCACCAGCTTTAATGAACAGATTTAAATGACCTTAGTTATTTTGTTTTGGGATAGAAAAAAATCTAGTAATATGAAGCACTGATCATATGTAAAAATATTAACAGCAGTAATGTTACAGGGAATATATAGGAACATATAGGGACAGTTTTGCTAAGGATTTCTTAGGTATGATTTTAAATAACATTTTCTGCCATTGGGAACTTTATTTTAGTTCTAGGTGATAAAGACACATATTTGAAGACAGATTGCTACATAGTTTTAATTTTTGAAGACTGCATTTCCTATGCTGGGGAATAACAACAGTTTTTCAGACTTTCTCTTCATCCTGTATGTTTGCTCCCTTAAGTGTGATCTCTCTCTCTCTCCCTTTTTAAGATTTATTTATTTAACAGAAAGAGACACAGTGAGAGAGGGAACACACGCAAGGGGAGTGGGAGAAGGAGAATCAGGCTTCCCGTGGAGCAGGGAGCCTGATGCAGGGCTCAGTCCCAGGACACTGGGATCATGACCTGAGCGTAAGGCAGACGCTTAACGATTGAGCCACCCAGGCATCCCCCCCTTAAGTGTGATCTAATCTAGCAGATTAAGCAAGTACTTTGCTATTACTAATGTATGTTATTTATGGTAACTGAGTTTGAAGTATACTACTGTACCTGCTCTGCCCTTTAGCTTCTTTTTTTTTAAAGATACTAGTTTTTTTGTTTGTTTTTTAAAGATTTTATTTATTTAGGGCGACTGGGTGGCTCAGTTGGTTAAGCGACTGCCTTCGGCTCAGGTCATGATCCCGGAGTCCCGGGATCGAGTCCCACATCGGGCTCCCTGCTCAGTAAGGGAGCCTGCTTCTCCCTCTGACCCTCCCCCCTCTCATGTACTCTCTCTCTCTCATTCTCTCTCTCTCAAATAAATAAATAAATCTTTAAAAAAAAAAGATTTTATTTATTTATATGACAGAGCACAAGCAAGGGGAGCCAAGGGCAGAGGGATAGGGAGAAGCAGGCTCCCACCCAGCAGGGAGCCCGATGCGGGGCTCATCCATGATCCTGGGATAATGACCTGAGCGGAGGGCAAATGCTTAACCGACTGAGCCACCCAGGCACCCCTGCCATTTAGCTTTTTATTATAATGTAGGCTTCTCCATCTCCACCACAGCTGCAGGTTACACGGGATTCTTTTTTTTTATGTTATGTTAATCACCATACATTACATCATTAGTTTTTGATGTAGTGTTCCATGATTCATTGTTTGCATATAACACCGTACATGGGATTCTTTATCTGAACACAACTTATTCCTTTTTTTTTTTTTTAAAGATTTATTTATTTGAGAGAGAGAGCGGGGGGTGGGGTAGGGGCAGAGGGAGAAGGAGAGAGAGAATCTTAAGTGGACTCCCAGCTGAGTGTGGAGCCCAGTGTGGGGTTCTGTCCCATGACCCTGAGATCATGACCAGATGCTTAACTGACTGAGCCATCAAGGCACTCCCCAACTTGTTCCTTTTTTAGCCAGAATGCTGAAATAATATAATGTACTTATTTGTGAAAGTGGTACCACTAGTTTAGTACTGGTAGGTCATTACGTTGAATTATGTCCATATCCTACTAGTAGAGCTACTTTTCCATTTTCATACCCTATTTTAAAAAGAGGGTGGGGTGGGGAGAGACTCAAGAAGAATTAACACATTCCTTGGTCTTCACTGCCTCTAAGATGATTTTTGTTCCTTTACTGAACAAATTTTTCTGACATCAAGTTCTTCCCATCTACTAATACCATGATCTCTACTTTTTTTTAAGGTACGTGCTTGGGGGGTAGCTATCTGTCATTTACCAGTGTTTTCTCTAAAACTTCAGAAAAGTTTTTGTAAAACTTTCCTATTTTGGGGCGCAATCATCATTTTTACTGACTTGAACATATTTATATGATTCTTCTAAAGTCATGCTTCCCCAGCTTCTTGACTTCCTAATTTTATTATCTCTAATTTTACTTGTTTCTATAGTCAGCTAGAGTGTAAACTCTATGAAAATTGGGGCTTTAGCTGCCTTTTCACCACTCTTCCCTCAAATGTCTAGAATAGTGCTTACTAAATATTAAAAAATTCATGCACATTTGCGATTTGAAGTTTCCTTTATTAGCTAGGACTTTTTACTTAGGAAATCACAAATTCTAAAGTTTCCCTGTAGACCCCAGTCTTCAATCCTTTTACTTCCTGCTGGACCTTTATTTTCAGTTCATCAGGATTCCCTTGGTACCATAACTTCAAATGCTTTTTGTAAGCCCCCTTCTGCTTATGACGTCCAGCCTCAACTTTGTGGCCTACCATTTTAGTTGACCCTTCTTGAACAACGCAGCACTCTGACCTCTGTGTAGTAGGCTCCACAGAACTTAACTAAATAGCTTACTGTTGTTGACCTGAAACCTTACCAATAACATAAACAGTCAATTAATACATATTTTGTATGTTATATGTATTATATACTGTATTCTTAAAATAAGCTAGAGAAACAAATCTTATTATGAAAATCATAGGGAAGATAAAATACACTTGCAGTAGTATACTGTAAAAAAAAATCTGCTTATAAATGGACCTGGGTAGTTCAAACCTGTGTTGTTCAGAGGTCAGCCATGTTTGTATTTGCATTCTAGTAGACTTTACCCTTTGGCTTTTCTCCTGAATCTACAGCTCTCTGATTTTGTCAGTCCAAGGCTTCGAGGTGTTAAGGAAAGTTGTGTAATCATTTTGGTTGGAAATACTACAAGTTGAACTTTCTGATCTTAGCTGTGTGGTTAGGGCTGATTGACAGTTTTATTTTTCATCACTAATTGATTCTCTTTCATCTTCCACACAGAGACTTCCAGACTTTTTTTGCTCTCTGTAAATGCCCAAACCCATACCTGTCTAATTCTGTTTAAGCAAGTGAGATTGTCTTCTATTTTAGTGAAGAGATGGAGGCCTTTTTGCAGGGACTCCATCGCCTTTTCTCTCTTCTTTTTGAATTTATTCTCTGTTAATACATATTTTTCTGATTCTTCCTTGCCTGAAAAATGTGTGTCCACCTTCCATTTTGATAGGAGGGTGTTTTCATTATCTTTGTTCTTGGACCCAGCCAATCTCACCTCTCAGTTTTCTCAGTCAGCTTTCACTGTCTCATGCTATATCTGTCCAATTCCTGCCCCACTTCTGGCAGGCGATTTTTAATTTCCTATTTTCCAGAAATAATGAGGCTGTCCGAAATGAGCACCCTCAACATTTCCCTTTTCCCACCATCTCACCTACAAACAATATGCATCTACACCATCCTTTACTATAAAGTCCCTTTATCCTTGCTTTAAAATTCATCCTTTTTTCCAAAATCAGTGTTATCCAGTAGAACTTTCTGTAATGATGGAATTGTTCTGTATTTGTGCTGTCCAATATCATAATCACCGGCCACATGTGAATGTTGAGTACTTGAAATGTAGCTAGCACGACTGAGGAATTACATTTGTTTTATTTCAGACTTAAATAGCCACATGTTTTAGTGTTCACCATATTGAATAGTGCAGCTTTAAGCCTCATTATATAATATGTTCCTGTTATTTCTTGTTTCTTGAATCTCTTTGACCATGTATGTCTTCTCTTCCACATTTAAATAGGTTTAGTCTTTCTCATCTTAAATACCTAGAACACATCAAAACCCGTTGCCATTTTTTTAAAGCTATCTCCTGTCTGCTCTCTGTCCCTTTATGGCAGTTTGTTGGTTCCTGTGAGTTTAGTTCTTATCCTGTCACTGAAAAAGACTCACTGTTAGTGACATTTCCAACTATTTATTGGTTGTACAATCCAGTAGATATACAACATTGATTGTTGGTTGCTCTCTACTTCTTGTAATTCTTGTGCCATCACTTCCTCTTGGTTCTGTTTTCCCTCAGACTGGTCCTTTCTTGTCTCTCCCCATCCACCCACTCATGCTTCTAAATGTCGATATTCTTCTGTCTTAGACTTTATCTCACTTCTCCACTCTCTTCCCCTTGGTCTCTGTCCTTTACTACAACTTCACTCCTCCTTCTCACTGGGTGCTGTCAGTTAGCATATTGCTGTCTTTTAAATCTCTCTAGCCTATTCTTCTAAGTTCCAAACTCCAGTGTCCAAATCACCATTGGTATTTCTTTCCGAATATTCCAAAGGCAACATTGTTCTACTCTATAGATGTTCATTAGTTTAAGTTTGATAACTCTCTAATAGAAACATACGGAAAAGTACACAGATTGTAAATATGTACCTTAAATATTAACTTCCATGAAACCACCATCCAGGTCAAGAAAAAGACATTACCAGCACCTCAGAAGTCCCTTTCCAATTCACTACCTCTTCTTTTCTCTCTAAAGGTTAACTGCTGTCTTGACTTAACAACGGTGTAGAACTGTTTTTGAACTTTATATAAATAAAATGATGCAGTATGTATTCTTCCATGTCTGTTCTCTCATTCAGTATTGTGACAGTAATACAAGTTGTTGACTGTAATTTGTTTATTTTCATTACTGTTTAATACTCTACTGTATGGATATAGCACAATTTATCTGTGCACCCATTGCTGGTTATTTGGGTAATTTTTGTTTCAGTAAATTTTATGACTACTGTTCTGATCATGTCTGTGTGTGTTTTATTGTACATGTGTGTGTGTACTTCATTTGGTGGATATATAGCAAGGAGTAGAAGTGCTGGGTCATTTGATGTATCTGTGTTTAAATTTAGTAGATAATGTCAAATAGTTTTCAGAGTAGTTTTATCAGTTTATAGTCTTGTCAGCAGTGTAAGAGTTCTGTTGTTCTACTTTCTTATCAACACTTACTATTTCCAGTCTTTGAATTCTACCCATTCTTGGGAGATCTGCTTCCTTGATGGCTAATGAGGTTGAGTATCTTATGTTCATTGGCCATTTATATATTATTCACATATTTGCTGTTTTGAAGTGCCTGTTGAAGTTTTTTGCCTAGCTTTCTATTGAATTGTCTGTCTTCTCCATACTGACTGTGAGAGTTCTTTGTATATTCTGGATATAAGCCATTATTTGTTAATTAGATATGCTGTTAATAGCTTCCATTCAGTGGCTTGCCTGTTCACTGAGAGCTTACTTACTTGCAGTTTCTACTCCTCAGTGAAGTCTTTCCTGACTTTACTCATCTGTTCTTTTTCATATTCCTTTTTTTCCCCAAATTTTTATTTAAATTCTAGTTAGTAAAAGGCGAGGATGTGGCCATCTTTACCAGAGTCACAATTATTAAGACAACTTCCAGCTGTTCATCTCTCATTTAATCTCTTGGCTAAGGAATACTATTGATTTGCTTGTGTTGGACATTTCTGATGTACCATCCAACTGTCTTACTAATCCAATTTCCTTCCCAGGCTGTTTCCTCTAACAGCCACTTTAATATTGGTATTCTGACCTTAGGTTTCTTCTTTCTCCCTGTTCGCCATGGGAGAACTCATCAACTTTGAAGGTCTTAATGCCATTTTGTAGGTTTGTGATTTCTAGATTTTTATTTCCTGACTAACCTTTCTCTTGAACTTCACATCCCTATATCATAAAGTCCATGGGCATTGCTACATGGATGCTCCATAGGCATATTATGCTCAATAAGTCCCAAACTCAGCTCATCCCCCTCCTCCTAAAACTGATTCTTATTTTTTGTTTGAACGCCCCCATCAGGTGGTCTCCCTGTCAAATACTTCCAGAAGAACTTAAGTCTGGGAAACCTTCCTCTGACAGCCCTTTCTCCTACTTGATTCCCTTCCTCCATTGTTTCTTATTGTAACACTTCTGTCACAGTACTGACAGACATTTAATCTGTTCTCTCTAGTAGACTCAAAGAATCTTGAGGGCTTTATATCTCTGTCCCATATAAATGGTTGAGATTTGACTGAGAGTGCCTCCAGCTAAACACATCTAACGTCAAACTCAGCATCTCTTTTTCTCCTGATTTTCTTCTTGAAAATGGCCTAACCATTCACACCATCTTTTCATTAAGTCAGTCGTACTTAACTCGTTTCCTTTTCTGTTAACTTCCATAACTAGTTGATTTCTAAGTCCATAGCTATTGTTTTCTGTTCCTTTTTTTTTTTTTTTTTGATTCAGGTTCTTACCTTGTCTTCACCAGACTATTGTAGTCATTGTTTAAATGTTCTACTTATCTTTAGGTTTTTCCCCCATTTGTCTTTGATATTGCTACTAGATTTTTTTTTTCCTCAAATACAGGTGATTATCTCTTGATTCAGTAGCCATCTATTGTTCTTCTCTTCCTGCGGGATAAAGTCCAACTTCTGTATAAGACATTCAGTGACAGTCTTCACAAACTGATGTACCTGCACCCCCACATGTAACACAGAAACTGGATCCTTTTAAGTACTGGCTTTAGCAGACTGTACACCTAAGTTCATCTTGTTCATACCACTTGTACTGCCTTTCTCTCCATACTGTGGACTAGAGGGGCAGGGGCAGTGCTGTAGAGGAACCTAGAAACCTAGGTTTAAACCCAGTTTTAACAATTATTATCTATTGTCCTTGTACAAACTTCTTAAGATCCCATTGCATAGTACTACTACTTAATACATGTTATCTTCTTCTTTCAACCCTTCTCCTCTAAACCGCAACTGAAATTTCTTTCTCATTTGTACAGAGCACTTACTGTTTGTCTCTTCTAGCACTTAATGTCTGCCACCTTATGTGGTGCTGATTTCTGTACATTTGTCACTTCTCCCAGATGACATAACTTTTTAAGGACTGAGACTGTGATTTCTTACACTTAATTCAGTTGAATCTCTTCAATCTTCAGTGAAGGATTTGCTTTGTTTAATCCATACTGTGTCATTTAGTTTTTAAGTGACCAATTGAGATATGATTTTTTGGACCAAAGTTGTCACTACAAGGACTGGTTGTAAAGGTCCAGCCAAAGCAGGCTTTGTAAAAATTCCCTTACTTAGTCGGAGATTTAGGAGAGTGATACAGTTGTCTTAAAGTTACATATAACTTTCACAGGAATTTAAAACTGTAATTTTAATGTTTTTGTATTAATACTAAAAAAAACTCGTACCTGAGTGAATTGTTTTTTTTCTTTATAGCCCGTTGCTGAACCAATCCCCATCTGTAGTTTCTGTCTTGGTACAAAAGAACAAAACCGAGAAAAGAAGCCAGAGGAACTCATCTCCTGTGCCGACTGTGGTAATAGTGGTATGTAATCCCCTGGATTCCTTCAGACATGTGCTGTCAGCCAAGGGGGAGGTGCATTTAACTGAGATGGTATCCTTGATCCTTATAAAACTAATACTTTAATTTGATTCTGGTTTAAGGTAACTGGGACAAGCTTCTAGACAAGGGAAGGATTTAAATGTATAGTTGAAATGTTTTATTCAGTTAATTTAAGTCAGGTCTTAGGTTTTTTTTTTTAATCTTTCCATAGACTTATTTTTTCCTGTTGATCTTTATATTTGACTATCAAACATCTGTTCAGATCACAGCAATCAGTTTGAAATTATTGCTAGTTTCTTTAATAATCACTACTTATCTTTCTTGATTTATGCCTCAGGCTTTATGAATAGAACCAGGATGATAACAGATTTGTTTTTCTTGATAGAAACTTACATATTCACACTGGGAAATGGAATGTTGACACTGCAATTTAGTGAGCTGTGTGAAATCCTGGGCTCTAAAAATGATTTTGCAAAGACTCTCCTAGTTTGTCAATTCCAGAGATATTCTTGGTCTACATTTTCAGATCTTACAAGTTTTTGTAGGAAGGCCATATTAGTAAACCAACATTATATATTATCTTTGATCATTGGCTTAATTTTCAGTGTTTTATATCTGTAACCATCATTATTTAGTTGAGAAACCAGAAACCACTCTAGATACTTCAAGAGGAAAGAAATTTAATACCAGGACCAGATGTTTGTGAAATTATTAGAAGGGCTGAAGAGGAAAGCTCTAAGCAGGGCTTTAAGGACTGATTCTGGAATATCATAGAACTGATCCACCAGGGGAGTCACTTAATATCTGCCTCCATTTGGAAGAGGTGGAAGCAGGAGGCTGCTGCAGGATTGTAGCTGAATTTGGATTATTGAAAGACTGAATTTGGCCATCACCACAATTGCCTCTGGATAGCCATGAAGGTGAAGAGTGGATGCGTACTGGCATTTTCATGACTTTATCATTAGAAAACAGTCAGTACCAGCAGAAAAGTGGTCTTTGTTTCATTTCTCCCTTTCAAAAAATCACTCAAACACATCCAGTTGGTAGAATTTAATTCATATCTAGAGCCTAGCTGCAAAGGAGTCTAGGAAGTATAGCTTTTAGCTTTTTGGATTTTACTTACAGAAGGCTTTTGAAGGTGGTGGCAAGAGATCTCGAGTAGTAGGTGATCATATCTAGCATAATATCACAAACCAAAATGAAGTCTGGATGGATTTTATAGTAAAATATAAACCATAAAATCATAAAATATTAGACAAAAATATAGTGACATATCCTACCTAGCAGTGATCTCCAAACTATTTTCATAATAGAACCCTTAAAAAATCATATGGGACCCTAAGTATTATAAAACAGATAAAAATAGATCTGCTCAGGTGAGATGGGAATAAAATGGGGGGGGGGAGTTGTGTGATAGCCCTGCCTTGTAAGACGCATTATATTTGAGGTGGTCTCTGAGTTCTTGCAATTTGAAAACAATAGAGAGAACTTTTAAAGAACTATTAGAATAAATAACTATTGGTTATCTATTGCTATAGAAATAAACTACTCCAAAATGTAGCAGCTAAAAGCAGTATTTTTTAATTCATGTTCCTGTTAGTCAGGAATTTGGGAGTGGCTTACCTGAGTGATTTTGACTTGGGATCTTTCATGAGGTTGCAATCAAGATTTTAACTGGTACTCAGTTATCTGAAGGCTTCCGTTCCGTGATGGCTGACTTACCTGGTTGGCACGTTAATGCTGCCTTTTGCCAGGGAGCCTCAGTTCTTTGCCATGTGGACTTCTTCAGAGAGCTGCACGCATGCCCACAGCATGGGAGCTGGATTCCCCCAACCAGGTATCTGAGGGAGAGAACAAGGTGCAATATCTTTTATTACCTAGCCTTAGCCTGTCATTTCAGCACACAGATCAGCCCTATTTAGTGTGGGAGGGAACTATACAGGTGTCAGTTGGTATTCTTGCCAAAAGGCAAGAATGTTTGGAAGGCAGCTTGGAACCTGGCTATTACAGTAGCAAAGGAAAAAACGATGGATATAGTCAAATATATGACAGTTGATACTTTCCAAACTGAGAACTAAAATACCCAAAATAAAAAAAAATTTTTGTAAAGAATTATTTGGGGAAAATAATGGCATTAAATATGGTAAAGGGCCAAAAGCTATAAAGTGTGAAGAGCATGTTTACATTTCTAGCATGAAGTCCAAAGGTCAGAGCCTATGAACAGGTAGTTTGAGAAGGTTAATTGTTGAACATACTAAGAAAACATTTTACCCAAGTAATAATAAGCATGCGTACCAGTGCAGCAGTGAAGTGTCATTTTATATCTTTTATAATAATAAAATTTGAACAGTAAGAGAACCCAAACCTAGAGCTGATGAAATCGTGGTAAAACATTTGCACTTTGCTGGTAGCACTAGATATTATATCAGAGGATTTGGAAACATGGTTTGGCAGTGCATATCTACTTCTCAAGCTACAGAAATGTTTCTTTCATTTCACTTACCAACCCCACTTTCAGGACTTTAAAGAATTAATCTAAAAGAAGGAAAGAATCTGTAAACATAAAATAATTCATTGTAGTGTTCTGTTTTGGGTAATAGTTTAAATAACAATAGGGAAATGGCTAGGTAGGTTATAGGGTATCAACTCAGTGGAATCATTCAGTTTAAGGAATATAAATACCACATTTACTTGACTAAAAGGATGAAGAAAAGCAAAATAAAACTGTACATACCCTATAATTAAAACTGTGCAAGGGCTTTTAGCAAATCTAAAAAGGAAAAGTAGAACAGGGAATGGCTAATCTAGGAAGAAGAGATTATGAATGAGATTTTGACACTTTATCATTTTCCTTTAATGTCAGTGATGTTTTGTTAGTAAACTTCATAGCATCTCATAAAAGAGAAATTTATTTAGGAATAGAAAGGAGAGGAGAGAAAATAATTTAACTAGCTGGTTCTCTCACCAAAGAAAAATAAACGTAACCAACTTATAGAAGAAAGGGACAGATCTTTTCAGAGTGAGAGCAGATTTGCTTCTTAAAAATTTGATAATCAAATGGATACTAACTCTTGGAAGAGGAAACTTTTTTTTCCTGTTACTGTTAATTCTGATCATAATAGAAATATCGCTTAGATTTTAGTTTTTAGCTAAAATAACTCACTTTAAATGATGGGATTTAATAAAAATGTATTTTTGGTTATAAAAGTAATATGTTACTGTTTTAAAAATAGAGAGCACAGAAGTGTGAAGTGAAAGGTAAAATCCTTCTCCTTCAAAACAGTTATAGCTTCATATCCTAGGACATTACAGTTGCAAACAGTTTCTGTGTATCCTTCCAGAAATGGCCTAGGCATGCTATGTGTTGGTATACATATAAGCATGTGTACTCACATAATGCTTTAATGCAGGCTTAATAAAAGTTGGGAGTTTGTCAGGTTTTTTATAATCACATTGTGGGGGGAGGTGGTGTACTAAGTACTGTTTAGCATCAATAAAACTGAATAGGAATGCCAAGTCCTGATGAGACATGTCTGGCAAGCTTCCAAGAGCATCTTTTTTTTAAATACGTATTTTGATTTAAGGTAATTGACTTTTTCTACATTATTCCTTTAATACAGTTACAAAATGATCCTTGATTGTTTCATTTGAGAATTTTCTTCTCTTACTAGGTCATCCATCCTGTTTAAAGTTTTCCCCTGAACTAACGGTTAGAGTGAAGGCCTTACGGTGGCAGTGCATTGAGTGTAAAACATGCAGCTCCTGTCGAGATCAAGGCAAAAATGCAGTGAGTATCTGCCTTACAATGTGAATATTTCACTTAGAAGTAGAATGTACAACTGGTAATTTCCTTTAAGTATTGTTGGCTAGTTTTTTGTCACTTGATCCAGCAGAATTTGAAACAGGAGTCCCTTTAAATTACACATCATTAGTTTAGAAAAACTTACTCTTTGAGACTTCGATTCTTTCTAGGTGGTTTCTAAAGCACCTTAATTATATGTTTGCAGAGAGACTAAGCTACTTTAAATAAACCTTTTTTTTTTTTTTAAGATTTTATTTACTTACTTGACAGGGAACACAAGCAGGGGAAGTGGGAGAGGGAGAAGCGGGCTTCCCGCTGAGCAGGGAGCCCAGTGTGATGTTGGGCTCGATCCCAGGACCCTGGGATTATGACCTGAGCCGAAGGCAGACACTTAACAACTAAGCTACCCAGCCTCCCCTAAAGAAATACTCCTGAAATTTGTTTGAGTAGTATGGAGGCATTCACTTAGTAGGAATGGTCAGTTAGTATATTAACTACAAATCGTTCTTTTCTCTTTTCCATTAGAAAACTAAAGTTAGCTTATATCTGGTTACTGGATAAACTTGAAAGTTATGAAACTGTAGTTCTTTATTAAAGGTTGGTTGAAGCAAAACTTGGGCTAACTCAGACTGTCCATTTACTCAGTTAATACAAATTAAGGAAACTTTTACTATTATGGTAGTTCATCTCCTTTATGAGATCATTGAAGCTTCCTAGATTTTATGAAGTTGTGATCCTCATCTGTTTTTGTTTCATAAGGTTAAGCAAAACTGTCCTTTCTCTTTTTTAGGATAACATGCTCTTTTGTGATTCCTGTGACCGAGGTTTTCACATGGAGTGTTGTGATCCGCCACTCACCCGGATGCCAAAAGGTGAGAAATACTTTCTGAAATCATATTGGCAGTATAAAGGGCATGTTAGTGAAAGCACCTTTTATCTACTTTGTTAAATGAAAGAATAATTTGCATCTTTCTATTTGGGATTGTATAAGTAGGAAGAGAGCTGTCACCTTAAAGGTGGGGACAGCCTGTTGAGGCATCTTAACATTCTTAGGTGTATGGATTTATTATTTTCCTCTATTTTTGATGTTTAAGTATCCGTGGAGAGCAAAGTAGTTCATTTATGAATGAATATTTGCCAGTCCTATAGCTAGAGGACAAAATACTTGGCCTTGTATAATATTTTGAAATATCTTTCTGTAAAGGAAGAAATGAAATTCTATTAGATCATGTTGATTATATCAGTATTGATTATTTCACTGTTCATCACTTTTGGAAGGCCTAGAGCGTCTCTGGTTTATTCAAAACTTAATGTTTTAATAAAATGATTTGCAAACGAGTAATTTTTGTGCCCTAACTCATAAGAGTACAGCTTAACGTTATTCTATTCTTTTGACTTCTGTTCCTTGAAAGGTATTTGGTTGGAAGATAGCTGCCTGTTGGTTGAACATCCATCTTATTATATGTTTATAGTTTCTTAAAAAAAAATAAGTCCAGTTAGTCTCTCCTGCTGTTTCCTTATCACAATTTCCATTTTTAACTCTGATTTTGTGACTAAATAGGTTTCTTAAGTAAAATGCTTATAGGATATTTGATAATTTCTTCTTGGGAAAAATTTTCCTGTGGTTGGGAAGGACTGAACCTTAGGTATAGTCAAGTTATTCCACTTAGGATCCTACTTGAGTCCCTCTTATGTCATTCTTTTCGTTGTTACCTTTTGAAAAGTCTTGGATTTATATGTATTGGAAGAATAAATACCCCCTTTCCTACCTCTTCCATTTATTTGAAGTCTGGGCAAAAGGCCTGAGAATCCTTCAAGATAAGAAAGATTTTCTTAGGACTTCATTCCTGTGTATAGTGCCTACAAAAGAAGTTTCATTGCAGCTTAAAGCAGGAATCATTTTATTTTGAAGTAATTGCATATTTACAGAGAAGTGGCAAAAATAGTACAGAGACTTCTTATTTCAGCCACCACCAGCTTCTGATGTTAACATCTTATAAAACCATAGTACAATTACTGAAACCAGGACGCTAACATTGTTATGATACAATTAACTAATCTGTAGACCGTATTGGAATTTGTGCTCCAGAATCCAGTCCTGGATTTCACATTGCATTTAATTGTCATATTTCCTTAGTGTCTTCCAGTCTGTGTTAATTCTTTAGACTGTCTTTCCTGACCTTGACGCTTTTGAAGAAACTGGCTAGCTGTTTTGTAGAAAGTCCTTAAATTTAGGCTTGTCTCCTTGATTAAATTAAGATTATGAAGTTTGATAAGAACACCACAGAAGTGATATTGTACCCTTCTTAGTGCATTGTAGTGTGGGTGTATAATACGAATATGCCTTATTACTGGTAATGTTAACTGACCACTTAATGATTACAGTAGAACCTGACCTTAAAGTTACTCTTCTTCCTCCTTGTACTAACTTTAGCATCCATCAGTGATTCTTGTTTGCACTAATTTTACTTTGGTGTTTACATGATGATGGTTTTTTTGCTTCCATCATCCCTTCTTCATTTATTAATTGGAATTCTACTGTAAGGAAGAGCTATCCCTTTTCCCATTTATTTGTTCAATTATTCCTAATGGACTCATGGATATTTTATTCAGTGGGTTATAATCCATTGATGTGATTATCCCTTTTTTTGCTCAGAATTACCCAGATTTGGCTCTTGGGAGCTCTTTCAAGTTGGCTTCTAGGTCCTTTTGACATGCCTTCCTCATCTTTTGAGCACTTCTCCATTTTCTGGCACCATAAGATGCTCCAGGTTGTCAAGTATTTTCCTTGCTCCAGTCCTGGAATCACTTATTGCTCTATGGAAACCTGGCTTCTTTTCTTATAGACTGGTAATTGGAAACGAATAATCTGGTGCCGGGGTAGAGCAGGGCTTTTTAACCGAGGGTCAGTGGACTTCAACTATATGTGGGCTTTAGGATATTTGTGAGTCTTTTCCAGTTGTTTGTAGAATTTTGTGTGTATATGTTTTCATGTTTATTTTTCTCAGGGGCTTCCATCAGATTTTTTAAATGGGAGTCCTTGACCTAAGAGAGGTTAAGAACGCCTAGAGTATCTGCACTCTTTCTGTGTATCTGTGTCTGTCGTGCTTTATGTGGAATTTTATTTTTTTATAGGCATGTGGATATGTCAGATATGTCGACCTAGGAAAAAAGGACGGAAACTTCTACAGAAGAAGGCAGCACAGATAAAACGGCGCTATGCTAACCCAATTGGACGTCCAAAAAACAGGTTAAAGAAACAAAACACGGTGTAAGTTGTACTTGCGGCAAGGTGAGGGGAGAAGAGGATAGGGTGTTCCCTCGGGGTAGGAGTCCTGTCCGCCTTGTGGGCAACCCCACTGGTCGCAGCTGGCACTGCCGTGTACCTGAACTCGGAGTAAAAGTGCCAAGTTATAATAAAGCCCCAAGTGCCTTACGCTGTGTTCATCACTGAACTTTCCCAACAACCAAATGAAGTAGTATTGTTGTTACTCCTGTTTTTCAAAGGCGGAAACTACAACACAGTAGATTAACTTGCACAGTTTATAGTTTAGTGTTGAACTGGGATTAAAACCCACAAGTAGTTTGGCACCAAAGTCTGATTCTTAAACACTGCCTTATATTGCTCTTATGTAAACAAGAAAGGAAAAATTATGTTGTTATAGCATTTCACAGATTCCTCTCCTGATGTGGTCTCAGTAGTTTATTTATATTATATGTGCAAATAAGCACTGGATAACTTGTGCTGTTGAGGTCATAGCCAAGTCCCATTTCTGTGTCCTGATGTAAAATAAAATAATGTGTTTTTCATCTGTTAGCAGAAGTCAGGGATATAATTATCCCTTGTGGACTAGGAAACTGGGCTATATCTGGAGGACGTGGGGCAAGATTCAGTAGCTGATTCTTTTTTTGTGTGTGTGTGTGAGTGTCTATAGTAATTCCCCTTTGATGATATGTAAGATATCTTTAAGTCTGTAAACCTGTATTCTTAAAAATTTTACCCACCTTTCCTACACTCTAGACTGTCTTGAAGGTAATAACTGAAAGGAATGGGCACGAGCAGCTTGAAATATACAGCACCAGTATTGTAGTTCATATTTTAAATCTTAAATCAGGCTTTAATTTTCCTATAAGATGATCTTTTGATTCCTGACTTTGAGAGAGTAATGCATCCTTGTGTTTAGAGGTAAAAGTGTAACACTGAGTTGGTACAGAGATCATAGGACTTTATACCTGGAAGGGTCTTAATTGTTCTCTGGTCCAGCTCTCATTTTATAGATGAAGACAATGGTGTTTAGACAGAATGTGATTTCTTTAATAAGACGTATAGCTAGAAAGTGGCAGAATTATGACTTAAACATTCCTTCTGACTCCCAACCTCAGGATTCTTTTTGCTATAAAATACTAGATTCTCCAAAAATATTATTTCTAATAACAATATTACTTCTCATTCCTATAATACTTACGGTTTATGGAATAGTCTTAACAATATAGTTTTTTAAATAAAGCTAGAGGTTATTTACTAATTACATGTTATATATTAAATAGAAACCTTACAAGGATTTCTTTTTTAATAGTTACCCTTTTCCCTGTTTGATTTTTTTAGATCAAAAGGTCCCTTCAGCAAAGTTCGAACTGGTCCAGGAAGGGGCCGGAAACGTAAAATCACCCTTTCCAGCCAATCAGCATCGTCATCAGAAGAAGGATATTTAGAGCGAATAGATGGCTTGGACTTCTGCAGAGATAGCAGTGTCCCCTTGAAATTCAACAAGAAAACCAAAGGGCTCATTGATGGCCTTACCAAATTCTTCACCCCTTCCCCCGATGGGAGGAAACCTCGAGGGGAAGTGGTAGACTACTCTGAGCAATATAGAATCAGGAAAAAGGGCAACAGAAAATCGAGCACTTCAGATTGGCCCACAGGTAAAAGTTTACTTAGAAGCAAAATGTATTCCCAAAGTGTATTACTTGGAATAACACTAGTTATCTAAAATAGATTTACAGTTGATTATTATCTATGGTTATGGACTAGAAGAACAGATTAAAGGTACATATTTAGATTAAAGTAAGGTGGTGACTGTGGCAGGGATTGAGAGGCTGGAGAGATGAAATTGTTAGAGTGGGCAAATAGGAGCTCTTAGGCAAAAGATGGTGCTTTTTTTTTGTAGAACCACAAAGAATCTTCCTATAGAAATTTAAGGTCTGACCTTAAATCAAGGATATCTTTACATTTCATAAATTACAAAACAAATTATGTGATGAGCATCATGATGATTATTTCCAGAAGGAAATTGGAAAGAGTATGGGTGGATAAAATGCTGTTGATCTAAGCATAGAGAAAAGACCAAAATACATGCGAGTATGATAAGGTCACTGATTTTTCTACTTCAAATCTTGGCAAATATAGTTGTAGTATTTCATGAATTATACTTTAAAAGAGAGAAAGGGAGAGAACTACAACTTCAGACCATTTACTTATATATTAGGCTAACTTTCCTAGTTTTCATTTATTTATTTAAAATTCTGTTTATTGAAACTAAAAAACAAAAAAATAATTCACTCATTTCTCTTACCCTCCACCTCCCACCTTTCTTCTGGCAAACAACCAGTCTGTGAGTTTGGTATGTATGTATGTATGTATGTTTATGCTGAATAATGTTATACACATACACCACAGTTTCCTTAAGCCATTGATGCATTAGGTTATTTACATATCTTGACTATTGTAGATAATTCTACAGCGAACATGGGGGTGTATATATCTTTTCAAATGAATGTTTTTGTTTTCTTGGGATTACATACCTAGAAGTGGAATTGCTGGATTGTATGGCAGTTCTATTTTTAATCTTTTGAGGAACCTCTGTACTGTTTTCCATAGTGACTGCACCAATATACATTCTCACCAACAGTGCACAGAGGTTCCCTTTTCTCCACATTCTCCCCAACATTTATAATTTCTAGTCTTTTTGGTAATAGCCATCCTGACAGGTGTGAGGTGGTATCTCCTTGGTTTTTGATTTCCATTTCACTGTTGATTAATGATGTAGACCATCTTTTCATGTACCTGTGGCCCATTTTTATGTCTTTGTTGGGAAAATATCTGTTCAGATCTTCTGCCCTTTTTTAAGTGGATTGTTTGTTTTTGTGGGTTTTTTGTTTGTTTGTTTTTTGAGAGAGAGAGCATGGAAGAGGGGGGAGGCAGAGGGAGAGAGAGAATCTTAAGCAGGCTCCATGCTCAGCACAGAGCCCAACACAGGGCTCGATCTCAACGACCCTGAGATCTTGACCTGAGCTGAAATTAAGAGTCAGACGCTTAACCGATTGAGCCACCCAGGTGCCCTGTGGGTTGTTTGTTTTTTGCTATTGGGTTGAATGAGTTCTTCGTATATTTTGGATGTTGACCCCTTATTGGATATATGATTTTCGAATATCTTTTTACATTCAGTAGGTTGCCTTTTTAGTTTGTTGATGGTTTCCTTTGCTGTGCAGAAGCTTTTTAGTTTGATGTAGTCCAGCTTGTTTGGTTTTGCTTTTGGTTTTCGGCATGAGATTTAAAAAATGATTGTCAAAAACTATGTTAAGGAGATTGCCACCTTTGTTTTCTTCCAGGAGTTTTACGGTTTCAGGTCTTAAATTCAAGTCTTTAATCTATTTTGAGTTACTTTTTGTATGTGGTGTAAGAGAGTTATATAGTTTCATTCTTTCACATGTGGCTGTCCAGTTTTCCCAACACTATTTATTGAAAAGTCAGTCTTTTCCCCCATTGTACATTCTTGGCTCCTTTGTTGTAATTAATTGACCATATATACATGGGTTTATTTATAGGTGCTGTGTTCTGTTGCATTGATCTCTGGGTCTGTTTTCATGCCAATACCATACTGTTTTAATAACTGTAGGTTTGTAACATAGTTTGAAATCAGGGAGCTTTAGTACTTTGTCCTTTTTTCTCAAGATTGCTCTGGCTATTTGGATTCTTTTGTGGTTGCATACAAATTTTAGGATTTTTTTTTCCATTTCTGTGAAAAATGTCATTAGAAATTTGATGGGGATTGCATTGAGTCTATAGATGGCTTTAGGTACTGTGGACATTTTAACAATATTCTTCCAATCCATGAGCATGGAATATCTGTCCATTTATTTGTGTCTTTAATTTCTTTCATTAATGTCATATATATGTGTGTACACACACACACACACACACACACACACAGTGTTTTGTCTTCAATGTACAGGTCTTTCACCTGCTTGGTTAAATTTATTCTTAGGTATTTTACTCTTTTTGGTGCAGTTGTAAATGGGATTGTTTTCTTAATTTCTTTTTCTGGTAGTTCACTGTTAGTGTATAGAAACAATTCAGATTTTTGTGTATTGATTTTGTATCCTTCAAGTTTACTGAATTCATTTATTAGTTCTAACAGTTTTTTGATGGAGTCTTTAGGGTTTTCTCTCTTATGTCATCTACAAATCTTTTCCAACTTGGATACCTTTTATTTTTTTCCTTGCCTAGTTGCTCTAGCTAGGACTTTCAATCCTATGTTGAATAAAAGTAGCGAGAGTAGGTAGCCTTGTCTTATTCCTGATCTTAGAGAGATCTTAAAGAGAGAAAAAACTCTCAGCTTTTCACCATTGAGTAGGTTAGCTGTGGGCTTGTCATATACGACCTTTATTATGTTGAGGTACGTTCTCTCTATACCTGCTTTGTTGAGAGTTTTTATCATAAATGGATGTTGAATTTTGTCAAATGCTTTTTCTGCATATCTTGAAGTGATCATCTGATTTTTATCTTTCATTTTGTTATTGTGGTGTATTGACTGATTTGCAGTTATTAAACCATCCTTAAATCTCTGGATTAAATCCTATTTGATCATGGTGTATGATGACCCTTTTATTGTATTGTTGAAATCAGTTTGCTAATATTTTGTTGAGGATTTTTGCATCTATGTTCATTGGTGATATTGACCTGTAATTTTCTTTCTTTGACTGGCTTAGGTAATGCTGGCCTCATAAAATGAGCTTGAAAGAGTTCCCTCTTTTGTTTTTTGGAAGAGTTTGAGAAGGATGGTATTAAGTGTTTTTTGACTGTTTGGTGGAATTCACCGGTGAAGCTTTTGTTTGTTGGGAAGTTTTTGATTATTGATTCAATCTCCTTAATAGTAATTGGTCAGTTCATATTTTCTATTTCATCATGATTCAGTCTTGGTAGGTTGTATGTTTCTAGGAATTTATCCATTTCTTCTAGATAGTCCAGTTTTTGGAGCTGTAATTGTAGTAGTCTTCTATGATTTTTGTATTTCTGTGATATCAGTTGTAGCATGCCCTCTTTTTATTCATTTCATACTTGTGTATCAGGTTGAGTTCCCTAGTTTTCAAAGTAGAAAAGATCTGTAGAGAAGACTTAATAGTGTAGCAGGTAATTCAAGTCATTAGCTGTCTTGATAATTAAAGTTTAACTAGTCTCATTGCTATTTAGTGCCGTGAGTTTACAGACTTAACCCTGTGAAGGAAGTAGAAAAGCGTCTGAGGAATGTAGAAGAATGATAATGGACTCCTTTGGATCACAAGGGCCAAAGATGTAGTATCTCTTATACTGCAAGACAATTTCTTAATGTTGATTTCCTTCCCCTGAATTCAGTCTCATTGGTGATTATATTCACTGCTTCTTCATTCCTGCTTATATAAATGGTTGATTGGTCCAGCACAGGAGAGGAAATCCTCATCATTGTCAGATCCCCCTTTTTATGCTGTATTGATTGGCTTTTCAGCAGAGTGGCAATCAACTAATTACTCTGTAAGTGCTTAAGTACTTTTCATGTCTTTATCAGCCATGTACACTGTAGCTCCAGTCTGAGTACGTTTACCTAAGAAAATATGCGCCATTTAGGTTGGATTTAGGAGGAAGGAATCTAAAGCAGATCCTAGTGAAAGGCATTTTTGAATTAACTGTTTCACTGGAGATGGATTATTACAAGAATCTCCTGGAAAGTTTTAGAAATAGAAATCATTAGAGAAAATGTGTAAAGTATATGGAGAATCGGTATTGACTTTTTGCATTGGTGTTTTTGCTGTAATTGGCTTTGTAAGTTTTTTTTTATGAATTGTAGGGTTTAAGGAACAGTCTGCACCATCTGATTGAATGCTACTGAATGCTGTACTAAATCTGTGCCTGCATCCGTCTGTGTCATGCACTAGGGGGCATTAAAGTCACGTAGTATCTTCAGATACATATTGTTCAGTTTGGGAATATTTTCAGCAGTGAGTCCTTGTCCTTATTCTTCTTACACTAAGTGAATAACAGACAGCCTGTATTCTGTTTAATTTGAAAAGAACTGTCACAAATTGGTCTTTTCTGCCATACTTATACAAATAGGAAATTAGTCCATCAGTGGTGTCATCTTCAAGTGTGGAAGATAAGGATCTCCATAATCCCCCAGTACTCCTTTCATGAATTTCCCTTGCCCATGTGAGGAAGATACATCATTTACTGAATGATTAATAATATAATTTCTTACCCAGAGGATTATCATCTGTGATCCTCAGATTTGTGGAGTTTTGCTTTATTTAAAAGGGCACCCAGAATGTGAGGGGAGTATGGTAGTTATTTCGAAGGTTATCTTCTTGCTGAGATAAGAATGTACTGGCCTTATGAAGATCACAGGATCATTAAGGTTTATAAAAGGAACAAATTTTCTGTGTTTTGGTCCCATGTGATGAAAATCATGTCCTGCTGTTAACATAAACTTCTTCCATACTACCAAAGAATGAAAAAGCAATATTTGAATTTTGATATATTAAATCCATACTAAAAATTTTTTATTCATATTATTTCAGTTTCATATTCCTTAGACCTTTTTTCTGTTCTGCTTTTGTATGTATTATTCTTTTTTGTTTTTATCTAAATTACAGTTAGTTAACATACACAGTATAATATTATGTAATATTAGTCAAGTGTACAGTATAGTGTTCCAGCACTTCTGTACATCACATGGTGCTCATCAAACTTTTGTATATATTATAATACATAATTGTATGTATTATATATTCATATATAATATGTGTATATATTATATATGTATATATTATAGTATACTAAAATATGTACTAATGAAGTGGAAATGTAGCTATGTAATAATTTTAAGAAGTTTTAGGACAGGTCAGGTTTTCATTATAAGCAGATACAATATTTACTTATTATTTACTGACCCATCTTTATAGGTGTCAGTTTATTGCTATCCTCTTCTCTTATAAAAATAATATTATGGTCTTCAAACTGAAATAAAGGCTTTTGAAATTTTTCCTAGTTCATATATTAAACTAAGGATAATATTAATAACATATGAGCCCTTTTTTTATGTGCAGACAATCAGGATGGCTGGGATGGCAAACAAGAAAGTGAGGAACGGCTTTTTGGGAGCCAGGAAATCATGACTGAGAAAGATATGGAATTATTTCGTGATATCCAAGAACAAGCACTGCAGGTAAAGTTGGATATTCAGATTGGACAAATAATTTGGTCATGGACAAGAAACAGAGGATTAATTGTCCTGGGGTAAAGCAGTAACAGCAATTCATTTATCCGTCTGATCTGCAAATAGATGTGGTTTGTGTATAGACATAGTTCTGCTTGTTAACATACTCCTTTTAAATCCATTATGACTGCTTTGGTTTTGCAGATAAACAAGTTTCTTTTGGCTACCAGTATTTTTTTTTAATAAAAATTTTATTTCTTTCTTTGAGAGAGAGAGAGAAAGCGCACGTGCGTGTGAGCACGAGCCGAGGGAGGGGCAGAGAGAGAGGGAGAAGCAGACCCCCCCCCAGCAGGGAGCCTGATGCGGGACTTGGTCCCAGGACCCTGGGATCATGAACTGAGCCGAAGGTAGACGCTTAACTGACTGAGTCACGCAGGTACCCCTTGACTACCAGTATTAAATGAGCTTGGTTTATTTATTTTCTGTCTTATGAATGAAGAAGAGTTTGGGATTTGACCAACGAAAAAACAAAAACCAAGCTTTTTTCAAGTGATAAAACACCCATATTCATTACTGCTAGAAATATTTTTTAAATGCTTTTGCCTTAATCCTTTGCAACATGTAGCAAGATATAAATGTATAGACAGAGAACCTACTTATGCTTCAGATGCTAAAGATGCCAAAGTGAATGACAGGATTCCTTCTCTCAAGTATAGTCTAGGAGAGACTTGTAAATAAATAATTTCATTCATGTGGAAGGCTTAATTGTAGGGTAAATAATGTTTTGGGAGGATAGCATCTACCTGTGCCTGGGGAGGTCAGAGGAAGATTCATTTAGGGAATATACTATATGAGCCGGTCTTAAAGAATATGTACGAGTTTGTCAGGATGACAAGCGATGGGTTCCCATATAATCAGACGGAAAAGAAGCGCAAAGACTTGAAAATGGGGGGAAAACATGCTTAATTGTGGGAATAAATAAATTTTCACATAGGATAAAGAATATTAGGTATAGATAATGATAAGAGATGAGATTGGAAAAGCGCAAGGGCTAGATCATAAAGGCTCTTTTGGATTATGTTCATTTATCCTGTGTCTTTTCTTTCTTCGCCACCAATTCACTATGTTGGCCAAGTTGAGTTCTGTCTCTTGTCTTGAAAGTAAGAGTTTATAAGGCTGATGCTGGGGATTCCTATTGTATAGGTTGACACTCTTTGGATTACGAAACCCTTTGGTGAATAGATTGTGTAGGTCATTATATGAGTATTTTTGAAAAATAAAAACAATATAATGGCATATATTTGCTGAGCATTCTACCATCTTATGATTTAACAAAGTATTGGCTTTGAGTCAGCTGGATCTTGGTTCAATTTGTGGTTTGTCATTTACTGACTTCTACTTTGGGCAGGTTGTTTAACCACTGAAGACACATTTCTTTTCCTAGGAATAAGAAAAACAAATTGTTATAGATGCTGTAGTAGAAATTTACATGGAGTTCAGTGGATAGTCAAAGGAGGAGGTGGTGGTTCCTTTTTTGAAGAACTTTTTTTTTCTAAGTTGCAGACATAATGGTAATGTCCTTTTATTCCTACTCATCTGTGTATATTTCCTAAAAATAAGGATGTTCTTGCACATGATCATAGCACGATCATCAAATTGGGAATTTAATACAGATAAAGTATATTATTCAATCTGAAGATTTTATTCAGATTTTATCAGTTGTACCACTAATGTTCTTTTACAGCAAAAGGAAAAAACAACTTGCCCTGGGTTGTTATCCAGTTTAGGATCATGTGTTTCATTTAATTGTCATGTCTCCTTAGTTTCCTTTAATCTCGAACAATTCCTCAGTCTTTATCTTCCATGATTTTGACATTTTTGAAGTGCATAGGTCATTTATTTCATAGACTGTCCACCACTTTGAGCTTGTTTTATGTTTCCTCATGATGAGATTCAGGTGATCCACTTTGGGCAGAAATACTATAGAGGTGATATGTCCTCTGTGCGTGATATCAGGAGGTATGTGTCCTGTTACAAGTGATGTTAACTCTGAATACTTCGTTAAGGTAGAATTTCTTCTCTGTAAATTATTTTCCTTCTCTAAGTATCTTCTGGCAGTACACTTTGAAACCATGTAAATATCCTGTTTCTCATTAAACTTTTACCCACTGGATTTAGCATCCAGTGGTGATTCTTGCCTGAAACTATTACTTTGTTGGTTGCTAAACAGATGATTTTTTAATTCCATTATTTCTTTATGAAGTTTATTAACTGGCATTCCACTGTAAGGAAGAGGCTTTTTTTCTTCCTGTTTATCTGTTCATTCCATTTAGACTTGAGGATTCTTATTTTATGAATTATAATTTGTTGCTATCGATATTTATTTTGATGCTTACATTGTTCCAGATTTGGGCAGGGGAGCCTCTTCAAGCCAGCTGCTGTGTCCTTTTGACATGTCTCCCTGTCTTTTTTTTTTTTTTAAACTCCAGTTTATTCAACTCTTTCTAAAAATTGAGGTGTAATTGACATATAACATTCTTTTAGTTTCAGGTGTACAACATATGATTCGATATTTGTATATATCATCATTACTTTTGACCACAGCGGTATGTTCTCGGCTCTTACTGTTCTAGCTATAGATTCAGCCATTTCTCTAAGAATCCTTGGTTTCTTTTAGTGGAAAGTGGGAGTAAATGGCAGTTTTGTCTTTTTACTTGCTCAGGTCCAAAGAGGTATCTTGATTTTCTCTCTCTCTCTCTGTCATACTCTATTTAATCCATCAGCAAATTCTAATGGTTCCACTTTCAAAATATATCCAGAATATGACTGCTTCTGTCTATTTCTTCCTTTACTACCTTATTCTAAGCCACCATTATTTCTTGATTAGGCTGTTGTAATATCCCTAGACTAATCTCCTTGCTTCTACTTTTGTCCCTCACCCCAGTCTCCAGTCTTCTTTATACAGGGGCCAGAGTAAACATTTTCAAACTTAAGTTAGATCATACCACTCCTCTGCACAGAAGACCTTTAATGTTTTCCAGTCTTGTTTAGAATTTTTAGTATATGTGCTGCTGAAGCGAGCACTTGCTTAGAATTTTTAACAAAGTTTTTATCCTTATCTTTAAGACCCAGTAGCATCTCATGGCTGCTTTTTTCTTTGGCTACTCCCCTTGTTCTGGCCCTTGTTCACTTGACTCCAGCCACAGGACTCCTCTTTCTCAGACAACCAAGCACCCTCCTGCCTTGGAGCCTTTGTACTTACTGCTCTCTCTGTCTGGATTACTCTTCCTTTAGTCTAAATGTCTGGTTGGCAGGAGTTGGAATAGTAGTGGTGTGAGGAGAAAGATTGACTAGAAAGAGTTAAAAGGGATGCTGAGCCTTGCTGAGGCCCAGTGGAGACAGTATAAATTTGTATCAGCAGTAATCTAGCTAACTGTGTGTTTCTTCCAGCATTTTATTAAACTTGTGATTGTCCATGTGTGTATCTGGCACCAAGGAAATAAACAGCTAGATTTTTGAGTTCTGATTTGTGCTTATTTTCATTGACAGTGAACTAAAATTCTTACGATGGTGTTATTTCTCCATGAGGTTCTTTGATTTAGTATTCATGTGCCTGGCATAGTATGAGAGCTGTAGGATGAACAAAAAGACATACTCTACTTTCTTTTTCTTTTTTTGGACATAAACTCTACTTTCATGAAGCTTTCAGTTTCATGAGCGAGACAATAAAACAATAAACAGTCGTATACATAAACTGTCATATAAATAAATCTTTAATTACAAACTGATAGGTAATAGGAAGAGAATAGGAATGCAGCAAGAGATTATAACAGGGGCTTCCTGATCTAGATTGCTGGAGGTTGGGATTCCTCTTTTAAGGAAGTAATAATTTACCTAAAAGATGAGTAGAAGGTCAGCAAGTCAAAGAGCTAAAGAGAAGAATTTTCCAGCCCGTGTAAATGTTTTGAGGCATATAAGAACTTCGTAAATTTGAGGAGCTGTAAGAAGACCAGTATAACTTGAGTACAATGAATAAAAGAGTCACACAAGATGAAGCTGGAGAGATAGGCTGAGGACATTAGTTAGGATTTGGGTTTTTATTGTAATTGTAGTAGGAAACCATTGAATGATTTTTAGCAAGGAAATAGCAGGATCAGATTTGCATTAAAAATTTTTTTTTCTGGCCACTATATGACGAATAGATTAGAATTAGGCAAGAGTGGAATACAGAAACCCTATTTAGAGGCTTTTTCAATGATCAAGAAGACAGCAGCTTAGAGAGGTGCTGTGGAAATGGGAGAGAAGTGGATGGATTTAGAATATATTCTAGAGATGGAATCAGCAGAACTTGGTGATAGATTTGATGTGTTGTTTGAAGGAGCAAGAGGACACCAGGGTTCACTCCCAGGTTCTCTGACTTCATGAAATAGAGACAGTGGGTTGAAGCCAATTGGGAAAAAGTTACCATTGGTTAGATTATATGATGTTTTGAAAACATTTACAAAGATAATACATGAAGTAATTTTTGAGAGACTAGATCTGGCTTAGTAGAAGCTCATTCAAAGTTTGTTTCAAAAACCTTGCAGGAAGATTACAGGGTTTTTGGTGATCTCACAGCTGCACCAGTAAAAGATAAGTGATACTGGAGTTAATTTTTTAATTCATCCAACCAACAACCTGTCATTTATTGCATGCCATCTTGGTTCTAGGAACTGTGCTAGGTGTAGAGGCTATGGGTATAAGGTACAGTTTTAATTCTCATAGAGCTTACCATGTAGTAAGAAATATGCCCAGAAAAGCAAATCCAACATTTGCTCATAGTGATTTTATTGAGTAATGAAGTTTTGTATGGTGCATTATCTAAATGAATCGAGAATTATTGAAATGTTTATAAAAAAGGACCATCTATTAATTGGTTTTGATTTTTTTTTTAATTTCAGGAGAAGTAAGAACATCATTTATCTGGTACTATGTTTCTTCATTAGCTATACAGTGAATACATTCACTAAAAAAGAGCCACCTCTGAAAAGAAAAAAGTATGAGAAATTAGTAGTATAGGATTTTGTTCTGGAATTTTTTTTTTCAACAGTAATCTTATGGGCCTGGAGGAAATGATTTTTCTTGCAAGTTCCATCACCAGGAAGAAGCATTTGTATTCAGCTCATCCCATTGGAACATAATAGCCTTTTTGGAATATATACAATGATTTTTACATAAGATATCAAAATAGCACATTATATTTCCATACTAATTTTAGTGCTTTCTAATTTTGAAGAATTTTATTGCTTTTTTTTTTTTTTTGTATGGCTGTAGAAAGTTAACAGAGCATTTTTTGAAATCTGTGTGGACTGTTAAAATAATCGTTTTCTTTGCATAAGGAATCAGACAGTTATTAGAAATGGAATAAATTAGATTCAGCAACTCTCCTAATCCTGTGAGGTAAGGATTGTTATTACCATTTTACATATGAGGAAACCAAGACTTTTAGTTGAGTGACTTTCCTGAAGTTATATAACTAGTGATGGCAGAAGTGGAGTTTGAACTCAGGCCTGTGTGGTTTCACATCTTCTACCCTTAATCACAATAACATCCTGCATTACACTGTTAAAAAAAAAAAAAGTTATATAGGCATCAAAATCATAAGGCAGGTACTAAATCCAAGTAGGGAAAGGTACATAGAAGATAAACAGCAAATAGTGACATAAGAATAGGAATTAATGTAAGTCATTGCTATATTAAATGATACAGATTGTTCCATATGGTCAGAGTATACTAAGATTAATAAGAGTTGGTATGATCGGAGATGATTACAGAAGAAGCAGACTTCAAGGATGATTCAGATTTAGGTATAATGGAGAGAATGAGGGCTTACCAGGTAGGATAAACAATATTAAGTTGAGCTTTGAGGAATAAATGACAACTATAAATAGAGACATTGTGATTATTGGTCCATGAGATCAACAAATACTTGAGGGCTTAATATATGCAAGTCACATTGTGGAGATGATGTAGAAAACACAGTAGTTGCTCATAAAGGTGTCATGGTACAGATAGTCCTTGCTTTGCATGGTACTGTGTTAATGGAAACATGTGCCTAGTAGAATCGTGTCCATTCTTTATACATTTCTGTGGTGACTGAGATTTGATCTCAGTTTAGATATTCATAAGTTTGAGTTAACATGGCACCCTATAAAGCAAGAACTGCTTGTATTTAGTTTGATAGATAAAACAGAGTGAATTTTTGTTGGGCAATGGTAAGAAATATATTGACTAACTAGTATAGGGCTGAATTTTGGAGGGCTCGTAGTAGGGGGGGGTCACCTGGGTGGCTCAGTTGGTTAAGCATCTGCCTCTTGATTTTAGCTCAGGTCATGATCTCAGGGTTGTGAGATCGAGCCCCATGTCAGGCTCTGAGCTGGCTGTGGAGCCTGTTTAAGATGTTCTCTCCCTTTCCATACCACATGGCCTTCTCTCTCTTTAAAAAAAAGCTAGCAAGAGGACATTAGTCTTGGCATGCCAGGATTTAAAGGTATACCCATGACTGCTTTTTTGTTGTTGGAATGATTTCTCTTTGGTACTGGTGAAATTAGAGATGGGGAGTGGGAGGTTGCTTTAGTGTCTTAAGCGTTTACCCATTAATTACAAGTAGTATATTAAAGGCTAGTTAAATGTATTTTGAATTCATTCCTTTGACAGTTTAGCACAATTTTATTATTTATTAAGATAGTGGTTAAGAGCCTACGTATTAGAAACAGATGGTAACCTGTACTCAGTAATACTTATTGTTAAATGTTATCTATGATAACAACCTCAGCTACTACCTATGTAGTTTCATCTATCACTTGTGTGCTGATAACCCGGCATATCTCCTACCTAAAACCCTCCTGATCTGCATATCCATATATAGAACAGTCTACAGAAGTCCCCCACTTTGGATTTCATACAAGCCCCCAATTTATGTAAGCAAGGTCTGCACAGGTCCAAATCCTACCTCTGCTGAGTGACCTTACTTAATAGATTTGTTGAAAGGATTGAATGAGTTGATATTTGCAAAGTGCTTAGTGTATCATTCATATAATGAGCACTAGATAAATGTGAGTTTCTGCTAGTTATCTTGGTGCTAGGTGCTAGAAATTCTTAGGTAAATAGAAAATGTGTCTCTGTTCTCTAGTTGAAGAGACATTTATAAACAAAGCTATGTGGTTAGTAATATATATCCTTTTACTGTGTGCCAGATACTACATATAGCATTATATATGAGTTTTTTTCATTTAGTACAACCTTGTTACTTGTTCCTGTTTTACAGATGAAGAAATTAAGTCTTAGAAAGATTGTCTTACCTAGAGTAATATAATTGTTAGTATCAGAATCAATATTTGAACCCATACAGTCCGACTCCAGATCCTTAACTCTTAATCTAGTTCATGGTATCATGCTGCCATAGAGATATACATAAGATGAAACGAGAATGAACAGGAAGGTATCTGTCTAGGGATGTTAGGGGAGTCTTCATAGAAGAGGTGATATTTGAGCAGGCTGTTGAGGGAGTGAGTAAGAATTTACTATTGGGCAAGAGGAGGAAGGCATTTCAAAAAGAACAGTTTGGGTTTGAGAAAGCTTATTGAACCCTTGGAGTTGCGTGCAATTTGTTTGGCTGGAGTTCAAGTGAGAGATGAGATTGAAATGGTAAGTATGGACCAGATCACACAGGTCCCATGGTTCATGTTAAGAGTTTGTACTTTATTTTTTAGTTACAGGAGTTCTTTCAAGTAGTTAAATAGTTCTTGAGGAGCTATTGAAGACATTAAAAAGAGTGACATAATTGTATTTGTGTTTAGAAGCTCAGCTTTGGTGATACAGTGAGCAGTGGATTGAATAAGACATGAACAAGGATATCTACCAATCGAGTGATTACAGTAATCAGAATGAAAAGTGACTAGGACCCAAATGAAGGTGGAGGAGATCCAGTAGGCAGAGATTTTGAGAAAGATTTAGGGTAGAATGGGAAAGATGGGATGTTGGGAGTTGGGGTTGAGGAGAGGGCAGAACCAGATAAATCTCCCCGTGTTCTTCTGTTCTGAGTGGGTGATACTAAATGTGGAAAGAGGAGCTTTTTTGATAGAAGAAGACACATTGCTTACATAAATTGGGGGCTTGTATGAAATCTAAAATGGGGGACTTCTGTAGACTGTTCTGTGGATATGCAGATCAGGAGGATTTTAGGTAGGAGATATGCCAGATTATCAGCACACAAGTGATAGATGAAACTATGTAGGTAGTAGCTGAGGTTGTTATCATAGATAACATTTAACAGTAAATATTACTGAGTACAGGTTACCATCTGCCAGGTGCTGGAGATACAGCAGTGAACAAAACAGATTTTTTTTAAATC
Source organism: Callorhinus ursinus (assembly GCF_003265705.2). Taxonomy (NCBI): domain Eukaryota; kingdom Metazoa; phylum Chordata; class Mammalia; order Carnivora; family Otariidae; genus Callorhinus; species Callorhinus ursinus. The sequence goes on along the minus strand of NW_027397079.1, from coordinate 38,844,152 downwards.
CTCATGAGGAGCTTACAGTTGGGTTGGGGCTAGGTTAAAGTAAATAGTATACCATGTGGTAGTGTTATGGAGAAAAAACGAGGGAGGGAGAGAGAATTCAGAGGCAAAGGTTGGCTTTGTGCAGTTTTAAATTGTTGGGTTAGGGACTGTCTGACATTTAACAGAAACCTGAAGGAGGTAAGAGAATGAACCATGTGAGTATAGGGGGAATATCATTCCAGACAGGGGAACAGAAATGCAAAGGCCCTGAATTGGGATTTGTATTTGGCATGGTCAAGGAAACACAAAAAAGGCCAGTGTGGTTGGAGCCGAGTAAGTACGAGGTAGAATAGAAATTAGATGATGAGAGAACAGAAAGGTATTGGGAGGTCAGATATGATAGGGTTTTCTAGGTCATTATAAGGACTATGGCTTTTACTCTGAGTGAGATACCAACTCTTGGAGGATTTTGAGTAGAAGAGTGACTTTTAAGTTTGAACAGGATTACTCTGGTTTCTATGTAGATTGAGGCAGAAATACAAAAACAAGGAAACTTAGGAGGCTATTAGAATTATCCAAGTAGGAGATACAGTGGTTTGGAACATAGTGTTAGAGGTAGAATTGGAATTCTGATTATGTTTTGAAGGTGGTAGACCATTAGGATATGCTGATGGTTATGGGATCATAAGAAATTATGGAGGAGCAGGTTTGAGGAAAAAAAGGTCAGGAGTTTGATTTTGAACACGTTGAACTTAAGATTCCTATAAGGCATTCAGGAGAGAAGATATCAAGTAGACAGTGGGATATATGTGTCTGGAGTTCAAAGTGTAGGTCTGGGCCAAAAATTTAAATGTAGAACTTGTCAGTAAGTTGGTGGTACTAAAAGGAAGGAGACTAGATGAGGTCACCAAAGGAAAGGGCAGAGCTCTGAGCTCAGAGTCCTGAGGTACTCCAACTTTTAGAAATTGGAGAAAGAAGGAATGGCCAGTGGAAGAGGAAAATCTTAGAGATACTGGTTCCTTACAAACGAAGTGAGAAAAAACTAAGTGAGAAAAAACTACTTCAAGAAGGAAGGAATGGAAAATTCTGTGGATTCATCAAGTAAATTGAGGACTGAAAATTGACCATCAGATTTAGTAACATGGGAGTGAACTTGAGAAGCAATTTCCATGAGGAAGGGGGAAGGCGGTTGGAGCTCATTCAAAAAGGAATGGAAGAAGAAAAATTGGTTATAGAAGTAATATGGGGCTACTCTTTTGATATAGTTTGCAATGAAGGGGAACAGAGAAAGAGAATGGTTGGTTGAAGATGTGAAGGCAAAAGAATGTACCCATTTTTTTTTAAATATGGAAGAAATAACAGTTGTTTATATACTGATAGAAATGATCTAGAGGAGAAAAACCTGATGATGCAAAAGAGGGAAGGGAAAATTGTCCAATATGCGAGTGGAGGCACTGACTTTATATGGGAGCACAGACAGTTGAGCTGTAGTATTAAGGAACGATGGGCTTTGTGGGCACAGAGGGTAGACATGCAGATGTGGCTTTGGAAAGCGTGGAAGTTCTCTTTTGACTGCTTCTTAGTTTTCTAGTGTAGTAGGAAGCGAAGGCATTGATTGAAAATGAAGACGTGCTAAGAGGTGTTGGAGGCTTGAGGAGATAGGAAAAAGTATGAAGTAATTTTTAAGGAAAATGGGAGAGTGAATAGAGTTAGAGAAGCATCAAAGGGCCCATTTGAGGTTAGTTAAGAAATATAAATTGAGAACAGTGTGATTCTGTGTTTTTCTCTAACCATATTCAGATGTTGGATTATGTGGAAATGTGAATTTAACCAGAGTTGGGATTTTGTTGTTGCATCGGGAGAAAAGCAGGAAAGATAAGGATATATGCAAAGATGAGGTTCAGTAAAAGACCTTGGAATCTAAGCTGGATGAGGAGAAAAGAGGGCATACGCAGAGTGAAAAACTGGTAGGGTCACTGATTAGAGAGGTCTTAGGGAGAGAAAGGATAATAGGGCTGAAGATAAAATCCTAGACTTTATCAGTATATAATGGTAAAACAAGGGAAATATCTGAGGGTAGAGAAACAAAAAAGGCATTGGGGAAGAAAGAGACAGGAAGTAGTCTGTAATCACATCGACAATTCTGAGATCCAGATTACTGAAAACTTAACAAAAAATTACTGTGGTTAAAATAGAAATAACATAAAGTTTACCATCTTAACTTTTTAAGAATACAGTCTGGTGGCATGAAGTATGTGTATACACTGTTGTGCAGCCATCACCACCATCCATCTCCAGAATTTATTTGTCTTCCCAGACTGAAACTCTGTACCCATTATACCGTAATTTCCCTTTTCTCCTTCCCCTAGCCCATGGCAATCACTATTCTACCTTTTGTCTTTGAATTTAACTCCTATAGGTAGGCCTCAGTGGAATCATAAAATATTTGCCCTTTTGTGTCTGGCTTACTTTACTTAGCATAACTTCTTTAAGGTTCATCCATGTTCATTCAGAATTCCCTTACCGGAATTTATGTGTATATTTATCACTTGGTATCTATACCATGAATGTTTTATCCATTCATCGGATGGACACTTAAGTTGCTTTTACCTTCTGGCTATTGTGAATAATGCTGCTATGAAAATGGGTGGGCAAATACCTGTTTTGAGTCTCTGCTTTCAATTCTTTTATATATTACTGGTTCATATGAAAATTCTGTTTTTTTGAGGAACTGCCAAACTGTTTTCCACAGTGCCTGCACCGTTTTATATTTTCACCAGCACTGCTCAAGGATTCCAGTTTTTGCACATCCTCTCCAATGCTTGTTATTCTGGTTTTTTTTTGATAGTATCCATCCTGATAGGTGTGAAGTGATATAGCTCATTGTGGTCTGCATTTGCATTTCCCTAATGATTAGTGATTTTTTTTCATGTGCTTATTGGCCATCTGTATATCTTCTGTGGAGAATGAAAAAAATATATATATAACTCATTTTACAGTAAGATCTCACTAAACAGAACTGTTGGCAAAACATGGTATGAATTCACATGAGACTGTACATATTCTTTACTTATCGCATTTAATATGAATATTCATATGCTCTGCTAAAGAAATATTAGTGTATCTGATTATGGCGTGTTGCCCCAAATCCTTTTTTATTAGAGTGTTTCTATAGGAAAATATTCAAATACCAGAAAGACCTCTCTTTCCCTACACTTCACTCTCATACTAATAATAAGGGTACACTCCTGCCCTCCACTCCCACTTCAAAATGCCATTCTTCTGTGGGGAATGGAAAGGGAAAGTTGAGGGGGAGCTATCTGATGGAAGGCAAGAGGAAGGGAGCGGAACTGTATATCAGTTGTAGATCAACTGTAATTTTCATGTTTGTACCACATCTGGACTTGGAGGTACTGCAAGAGTTGCTTCTGTATATTGGAAATTAGAATTCGAGTCATTTGGTGGAGGAGGAGTATTTGCAGAAGAGTAATAATCTTTTCTCATAAACTAGTAATAAAAGTGTTATTATCTAGAATAGGCATATTTAAAGTTACCTTTTGGTTTAGTGCCCCCCACCCTTACTTTCTTAGAATGAAAGGTCCATTCTGATTTGGAATATATGTCATCATTTCAAGATGTTGGCATATTCAAATGAAAAGGAGGCACAAAGTGGCAGAATTCTAATTAAAAAAATTTTTTGGTGCATTTTTTCCAAGATTTTATTTATTTGAGAGAGAGAAAACAAGCAGGGGGCGGGGGAAGGAGAGGGGCAGAGGGAGAGGGAGAAGCAGGCTTCCCGCTGAGCTGGGAGCCCAACATGGGGGACCCTGGGATCATGACCTAAGCTGAAGGCAGCCGCTTAACAACTGAGCCACCCAGGTGGCCCTCTGTTCTTGATTATACTAGATAGCTGCTGCTTTAGAAAGCTGCGTGTTTAATGAGAGAGTATTTTGGCTGAAATTTAAAAATAAAACCTAGCAAAACTAACCTTGTCATTCAGATTTTTGAAGAAAATTTCATTTATTTATTTGAGACAGAGAGCGAGCGAGAGCGCACTTGTTGAGTGCACAAGCAGGGGGCTGAGGGGACTGCAGAGGGAGAGGGAGAAGCAGACTCCCTGTGGAGCAAGGAGCTTGCCAGTGGGGGAGGGGGCGGCTGTATCCCAGGACCTTGAGATCGCCACCTGAGCAGATGCTTAACTGACTGAGCCACCCTGGTGCCTTTCATTTCAGATTTGACAGTTTGGTTTTGGCGAGGACTGAGTTAATGAGTGGTTTGGATGCAGCTGTTGCTTCCTCACTGCAGAGAGCCTTTTTTAACTTGTAAACTGTAGTAAACGGAAGTACACAGGCTCTTGAGGCTTTCATAAGGGAGTTGGAGATGGTGGTGGAGGACAGAGGTGGATGAGCGCATGTGCCAGCCATTTCACAGTGCAGAAAGGTGAGGATAGGTAAAGGCGGTGGGGAGGTCTGCCGTGAATCTAGTTTTACACAGACTCTCTTGAGTGGCGGTGATGTGCAAACAGTTATACTGGAACTGGCTATCCACTTTTACATCGGGCATCCTCCTGGAAGAGCCACGGGCAGCTGATGGGAAAGCTCTCAAAGGACAGGCAGTGCCTCAGCAGGTGCATCTTTTCAACCTCTGTGCTTTGTATTTGATCCTTGGCTCAGGAAGTTGTTTTCTGATATTTGTTATTCTGATACTTTCTATACTGTTCTTTTTTTTTGAGCTGTGAAGATAGGTAAAAAGATGCTACTTTATGAATTAGAATACCTGATTCTGGAATGTAGTTTAAAGAACAGTGTTTTTAAAAGCCTTTTTACAAGTTTTATTTTGGTTTTGAGAAATGAAAAAATCTTATTTTAATCCTGTCTTGTGTGTGTGGATTTTTTTTATTATTATGTTATGTTAATCACCATACATTACATCATTAGTTTTTAATGTAGTGATCCATGATTCATTGTTTGCGTATAACACCCAGTGCTCCATGCAGAACGTGCCCTCTTTAATACCCATCACCGGGCCTACCCATCCCCCCACCCCCCTCCCCTCTAGAACCCTCAGTTTGTTTCTCAGAGTCCATAGTCTCTCATGGTTGGTCTTCCCCTCTGATTTCCCCCCCTTCATTCTTCCCCTCCTGTGTGTTTGTTTTTAATGATTTTTGCATTTGGAAGAGCCGCAGTACTCCTTGGTGTCATAACACAATTGATCCAACTAATAGATGTTTGTCTTTTGTTTTGAGATGTCTAAGGAAGAGGTTGAGGTTTCACCTGGCTGTATTCCAGTATGAAACCTGAGATAAATCCCTTGGCCTTTTTGTAAAAGAAAATGGTTAGAAAGGCCAGGGAGAGTTCTCCTATTAGTTGTAGTGAAGAGCCTCTTCCTTAAATGAGTTTACATAAAACAGTGAATAAAAGTATCTGATCTTTTCTGTTTTGTTAGAAAGTGTGTAGGGGTGTGTGGAGGTGTGTCTGTCTGTGGGCTCCAACAAGAGACTTCTAATAAATTTCTCTGGTTTTAAAGCATAAAGTTGAAGGATAATGTTTGTTATTCTTTTGATGAAGGGTTTTTAATACTGTGTTTGGGCTAAATTCTAACTTTTTCTTAAGTCAGTGTTACTGTTGTCTTTTTTTTTTTTAGGATTTTATTTATTTACTTATTTTAGAGAGAGACAGAGAGAGTGGGGGAGGATGCAGAGGGGGAGGGAGTGGGACAAGCAGACTGTGAACTGAACGCGGAGCCCTAGGTGGGGCTCAATTCTACAACCCGAGATCATGACCTGAGCCGAAACCAAGAGTGGACACTTAACCAACTGAGCCACCCAGGCACCCCAATGCTTAATCTTAAATGAATGTTTATGGGGTATCTATGATAAATATACAATATATAATATGCATAATATACTCACCCATATACATGTATATATGTATGAATCTATTCCTCTATTGGTTATAGAACAAATCAGATTGCTCTTGAATTTAAGGTTTTAAAACCTGATCTTTGTAGTCATCAGCAGTGGCTTATATTTAAATTGCTGGTGTGGAAGTCATAAAGGCTTTACAAATTATTATTCTTTTAGATAATGTGGTTCAGGTTATTGCAGAGATAGGGGCATAGAGATTGTTTTCATTATGAACAGAAGGTAGATAAAAGGGATAACAGTATGTGTATAAAAGTATTTTTGTTGTTAAATCTGTGAAAAGCTACTAATGAAGGGAATTTTAGGGGCAGTGTAAAATGAATTAAAGACTCTTTTGGTACTTGTTTTGTCATATTCTTTTAATATTACCTACCTTCCCAAACCAAATAGTCACTCTTTTCTTTGTGCTCACACGTTCAGTGGGTCGTTTCTGTTGTCTGGTAAGGCACTGTCTGTATGACATTGGCAAGTGTTCAGAGCTCCTTCTCCCTCGTTAAAAATTATTCTTTGTCTTCTATCCCCAAACGCCAGCAGCTTCTCTTTAACAACTAAGTCATTAAGGGAGTGAGTTTAATTGCGGAAAATATTCGCAATCTTATTAAATATGGAAAATGGAATGACACCAGTTGCATTTGGTTCTAAAAGATTTATTAGCATTTTTGTTCTCCATTTGAGTACCCTGTTTACAAAAAATAATACAGCTTATTTCAAAACTTGTTAGTTTGTTCCTGGCTTTTTTTTGTTCTTTGGAATCCTGAGAGGACAACATTTAATTTCAGCTTTTTAAAATATCTATCCCAGTAGATTTAATTTAGCTAACTTTTGTGATGTATTTTTTGACTGCACAGAAAGTTGGAGTGACTGGTCCCCCTGATCCACAAGTCCGCTGTCCCTCTGTCATTGAGTTTGGGAAGTATGAAATTCACACCTGGTACTCCTCCCCATATCCTCAAGAATACTCAAGGTATGTTTTGAGAAACCCTTTACCTTCTAATTTTAGATTCATAGAACTCCCAACACTAGATCTTGGGGACATTTTAGTCCGCTCATCTTTATACATTTGAGGAAACTGGTGGCTTTTAAATGTCCATAGTAGCAGCATATTTTGGCAGCCACTTAATCCCAGTTGGCTAGATTTTCTTTTCTGTAACCTGTCCAAAAGCTGTTACTTAAAATTGGAAACCTGACACATGGTCAGAACAACAGGGAAACATTTTTTCTTTAAGAGAAATTTGCCTTCATACTTCACACTACTGAAGTATAAATAAAGTTCCACTGAGTAGCCTTTTACCTAAATTTTTATAATTTAACAAACTTAGTGAATGGTTTGTTTTCCCAGGAATAATTGGACAAATGGTATGCGATAATCTTACATGTAAATAACTTGGCTTTCAAGACATAAAAAGTAATCAGTCACCAGCTTTTTGGGATGAGGCAGCATTTTTAGTAAAGCCAGATTGGTTTCAGGACTCAATTCTGACATTTGTAAGCTGTATAACCTTAGAAGTTACCCAACTAGCCTGTACCTCAGTATCATCATCTGCAAAATGGGGGTAAAAATAGTATTCACCTCATAGGGGTTATTGTGAACATTAAATTGATTTAAAACATGTAAATCACTTAAGAGATAAGTGCTCAATAATGTCAGATAGTATTTTTTTCCTTTAGGGTTGGAATTTTTAAAAGACTTGAAAAATAAGTTTTGGTCAAAAAATTAAACTTTAAAGTATAGCAGTCACATTAATGTTCTCTTTAATTTGTAAACTACTTATGCCTCAGGTTTCCCATTTAGCAGAGTGTTGTAAGGAATAATAAGTGCTCTGTGAGTTAAATACATGTTCAGAGTACTCTCATTATGTGGCTTTTTACCTATCTAGTGACATTGCTGGTCCAAAATATTAGCACAGGTAATTACAACATTTATTTAGTGCTTTACAGTATACAGAGTGCTTTAACATGGTTTATTTCCAGAAGCTGGGAATAAGCTAGTATATTTGTTAAAAAAAAACAAAAACAAACTAAAACTCAGTGTTGTTTTTACTTTTTCTTTCCACATAATTTGATAACTGGTTTCCAGATGTGAGCAGAAGTAGAAAAAACAGTAGTGAGAATGTTATGGACACAAACCTCAGTGACTGGGGGAAAAAAAAAAGAAGAGAAAGCAAAATTTCAGGAAGCTAACACACGAGCTCATGAAACAGCAATTGAGAGCCAATTATTGTAGGGTTAGTTAGCCCTAAACACTGTGTTAGGGCTGTAAGGCAGCACTCTGTTTATATCGTGGGAAAACAAAAATTAACATGAGTTTGTTAAAAGAAGATTACATGATATGTGATTATGTATTTATATATGTTAAAAAAGAGGGCAGGAAATTCCTCAACTACAGAACTCAGGTACTCAAGGCAATTCCTCAAGAATTCTGGATATTCAGAGAATTATAGGATCAAGAAGAAATATGCTGAGGAATTAATTTCTTCGTTAGGTTTAAAGAAATAATTATTATCATTTATTTAGTGAACTCTTTGCAAGCTGTCCAAATCAAAAAAGCATGCTCGACTTAGACAACAAAGTTTGTTCAGTGTGCATGCGTATCAGCTGGTGCAGGGATTGTGGTACAGAGAGATTGAAACCTTAGGCACCTTGACTCTTGTGCTCAAGGGGAAGAGAGGAAATTTACTCAGAGATGGTACTAGAGAGCCAGCCTCAGCACTTGCTTTTCAAGAGAATGAGAATGGAACCATGAGGCTGTTGTCTTTTAAGAGATGAAAAGGCTTCATTAAAAATGTTTTTTATTCTGATAAGATTGTCACTAGAACCTGATCTCTTTATCAGGTTTGAGGGAATTGGTTATCAGTTTATTCTTAATAAACATTGCCTACAGAAAAATAAATAACCAATAAATAAGAATCATTAGAAAGCAGCAGTGGGATAGGAACTGTAAAATTTATTAACTTTCTTGAATAAAATTTTAGACGTTTTCTTAAATAAATTGTAGACATTTAGACATTTAGTACATTTCTTTATCCATTGTGGAGTGTTCCCTGAGTTTTCCATCAAAAAATATTCTATAGTTTAATAGATTCTTAAGTAATTATGACTTTTTCTTTATTCATAATTCTCCTAGTTACATTTTAAAAATACATATGTCTAATTTTAAATTAAGTTTATTAGGCTTGTTCTATTAAACTTGAGTTGGCTAAAATGCTTAGAGACCTTACATTTTCCAAATAAAAAAACCTATGTCCTTACTTTGTTAATGACTATTTATTATTCTGTGCTAAATTACTTCTAAGTTATTTTCTTGATATTCAAGGTTTTGAACACTTTTTAAAAAATTCAAAATCCCAAAGCATGCAAGAACAGAACAGTTGGAGCAAATAAAAAAGATCCCAAAAGGAAAATTTTTTGGGAAGTGGGATTGTGCATTATTTCCCATAATATCCAGATATTTGTGTGTGCATTGTATATTAAGTAATCTTGCATCTCTGACCTAAAAAACAAAACAAAATGAAACAACGACATTGAAGCCAGTAATGCTTCGTGTGGAGCACTATGGTTAAGTCTTAGACATTGAATAGTATAAACCAGAGTTTTAACCTAAGTTTCTCCAACAGGGCCATGTGATGCTCATATATGGCAAACAGGTTTCATAGAGAATCCCCTAAAACATGACATAGATGGGCTGAAGGCAAGAGTAACTGTGATCGTGGGGTATCCTACTCCTGAGCTGTTTAGAACTTATTTCATAATAACCTTTTTGCAAGGAGATCATATTGAAGTCCTAAAGGATTGTAATTAAGTAGCTTGGGAAGTTTCCTCTCCCTTTTGATCCTGTTCCTGACTTGATTTGATGCATAGATTACTTACAGCCCCAGTTACTAAAGCTGAGCATTATTTCATTTATGAAATAAAATGAATGAAAGAATAAAACTATTCATAGTATTAATCATAAATTAATAGTAGCTTTAGTAACCATCATTGAGCTTGGTACTGGACTAAACATCTCTGGAGTAATTCTGTGAGAGGTAGATATATCTATCTTCATTTTCCAGACCAGGGCCCTGCAAACATATTCAAGACCATATTTATAAGTGGCAGGACCAGGATTTAGTCTCACTTTTCTCTTAACCACATAGGCATAACCTTTTACCATCAAGCTTGCACTACTCCATATAGCATCTTTATCTACATTGATCTCACATGGCTTTTACCATGATCTTTGATTTAAGTAATATTTGATAGAGTTTTTGTTGTATTAAAATTTTACTACAAGTAGACCTATTATAAAGACTACACAAATTGCTACTATCTTGGGCAATGTTCAGAAGCCAAGAAGATACCATAGGAGTTCCTGGGAAGAATATTTGCATCATCCTAGAAGTAAGGGAAGCAATGCTTCTAAAGTGCATACAGTTGTGGCCCAGTCCTGCCTTCACATGCTAGGCATGCTTCACATGCTAGGGTATCAGCAGAGTGGCTGACTCTAGAATCAATTTCAGGTTTGGAAGCTACACCCCATGATGCAGTTGATCAAAGCGACCATACATCTATTTGTTAGTCAAGGCCTCGTTGCTCTGTCAGGAAGGCAATGACAAAAAGCAGCAGCACCCAGCAGGATTCTTTAGGGCGAAGAATATTCATATTCTCTATAACTATACTTCACTGCATATGATCTGATATTCTTTCTATAGGATGTGTTTTTTCAGTGAAAGAACTTCAGCCATATGAACTGTACTAAAACATAAATCATTTATCAGATGATTCCCTTTAGACTAACAGTGTCATCCCAGTGGGCTTGGTTATAATAAAGTAAGAGGCTTTAAAATGTTTTCAGCAAGAACTGAATTGGAATCAAGTAGATTATGATGCTTGCTTTTACTTTGTTATTTTTCAGATACTAAGATTTGCTGAAGTTTTTTTTGTAATCAAGAAACTATCACACATCTTGCTTTTCAAGGAAATAGCATGAGCTTATAATTTACCAGATAAGACTTGGCAGTAATTTTTTTATAGATTTCATTCCTTCTTAGGTTTCCTTGAACAACTTTCTTACTGCGAGAGCTTTAAAAATTAGACCTTTCATAGACCTTACAAAATAAGTTGTACTTTATTTTCATGTCTCTATACCAAGACCTAAAAGTTGAATTGGATGCTTTTAATGTTGGCATTTATCTTTAGCATAATCTGGGAAGTTTAGTGGTCTGTCACTCTTCCTTCCTTTTTTCCCAGGTTTTTGTTTATGTTGCTCAGATTCACATTGTAGGGAATATTTAGTTGTGATATTTAGCTCTCAAAACAAAACTGTATTCACAGATTCTTCTATATCTTTATGTTGCAACAAGGTAAAATTGCTCATTGAGAATTTAGCACCAGTAAATAAAGGTAAGGGTAGTTGGAAGAAGGAGGATGCCATTAATTACCCAGGGTTCTACCTTTCTTTTCAGAAGAAATTATTCAAAATCCACATATTCAGAAAAATAGTCTGGCAGTTGTGGGTCAGCTCTGAGACTCTGTTAGTATATCTAGTGCCCACATTAGATGATGAAGTTTATAATTGGGGCCACTTCGTTTTGAGATTTTTTAATTTTGGTGGTAAAAACTATCTATCTTACTGCCATTCCTTCTCTGAGTAGTAGAATTTTGAGGCAGCATGCAAAGGAAGTAAGAGTCACCTAGGAAACCTTTCTTTGCAGTGCTCTTGGCTCCTGTTTCTTGAGTTCGATTTGTAATGCCAGTTATTATTTGTTTTACTCAGTACTTTGTTTTGAAATGACTTCTGTACTAATGCCATAATTTCAGGTTGTATTGGTTTGTCTAATATGAGAGATTTTGGAAACCAGGATTAGATATTATAGACACTTAGAAATATTATACCTGAATAGTTCCCTGGAAGCTTTTAGTGTGCTGTGAATGACAGTTTTAAAAGTAAGCTGTGAGGTTGTGTAGGAAGAATGAATACGCATTGTAAATCTCCAAGGGAGAAGGAAAAAAGTCACAAACATGCCTTTTTCCACCCTTACTTGAGCATGAAACACTTATTGCATACAGGACTAGAGCTCCATGAATACACCTTGGCAAAGGCCTCAGTTGAGTGTTAAATGTTTTCAGATAAAATATAATTATGTTTTAAAAGTGGCTTCCAAAGTAGTACTTGAAAAAATAGTATAGTCTTCACACTTTAACAAATTAGACGTTTTTGTGTGTTAATCTACTTTTTTCTTTAATTCCAGTGTAATCTTAAAGCTATCCACACTGATAGCAACTAAACTAATGAGGTTTATTAAAATTTCCTTCAGCTTCAATACTTCTGTATTTGAGAGAAAATGCGGTAATTTGGATTATAGTTTTTGTCATCATATCTAGTATTTTTGTATATGTAGCTTTTAATGATAGTATCAGATCTTAGATTACCAAGGCATGACCAGTTCTGGACACAGTTCAGGGTGCAGGGAAGTCTGTGCTGAGGATAAATGAGGTGTGTATTTTATAATAGAAGAGCCACATGGTCTTCTGGATTACACTAAAATAGGTATAAAAGCCACTGACTTTTAATTTAGGTTATATTATTTCTGTTACTTTATGAACTGATCCAGTCACTATTGCCTAGCTTCTCATAAACGGGACATTGTAAAGAAGTCCTATTAAATTACTGCGAAAATAGCTTGACTATTGTATAAATATAAATTAATAACAGAACATCTGAAAGAATAATTTGAACTTTTATTTCACTTGTTGAATAGTAGACTTCTAAGTTGCAGAATTTAATGGGATATTTAACCAGAGGGAAAGCCAGAATTTCAGGGGTCGAAGGAAGGAGGTAGTATATTGTATGTCCTAACTTGAAAAGATGTATTATTATAGTTTTATACTTAAAAAGATATATAAAGTCTGCTTTTATAATACCCACTTTATATCCATTTTATTCAGCACTCTATACCTAGTGCACCTAACCCAAGGTCTGACACTCAGTAGTACCGTTGACCCTTGAACTGCACTGCAGTTAGGGGCACCAACTCCCCACACAGTCAGAAATCCATGTATAACTTTGGACTCCCCCAAAACTTAACTTATGGTCTACTATTGACCAAAAGCCTTACCAATAGCATAACAGTCAACATATTTTGTGTTACATGTACTATATATTATATTCTTACAATAAAGTAAGCTAGAGAGAAGATAAAGTAAGAAAATCATAAAGAAGATACATTTATATTACTGTACTGTATTTATCAAGAAAAATCCACATATGAGTGGATGTCCAAACCCATGTTGTTCTGAAAAAATGGATAAATGATCAAATAAAGGAAGACAGTATATACCTTGACAAAAATCTTCTTCACTTATTGGGGTGTTCTGAAGGTAGGTTTTATTTTCTACTTAGTAGAGATTATCAAGGAGGGGAGAATATGAGATTTTCGCTGTCTGCCAAGTGGGTAAATTTTAAAAAAGCCTGGGAAGTGTTAGTCTAATAGGAAGATCACTGAATTGGATCTCTTTACTTCTCACCCTTGCCCTCCTTGTTAATTAGTTGGATGCTGTTAACCAAATTAGTTTTATCTTTAGTTTGTTTTCTCTCTTTCATATGATTAATGGGGATGACAATACATTCTCCACCTTTTTACTTGAGTAGTAATGAGAGTCAAAAAAGGATAGTTGTGAAAGTTTACAGTCTTATAAAGCCCTGTCTTTTTTTGTTTAATTATTATTTACAGGCTGCCTAAATTGTATCTTTGTGAATTCTGTCTAAAATATATGAAAAGTAGAACTATTCTCCAGCAGCACATGAAGAAATGTGGTTGGTTCCATCCTCCTGCCAATGAGATTTACAGAAAAAATAATATTTCTGTCTTTGAGGTAAAGTAGATATTTTTATAGTTGTCTTCCTATCATTTCGAACGTAGTGCCGCCTGTACTGTGTCTAATTGTACTTGGATTTTTTTGAAATGTTATTTTACTGTTGTACTCAACGATTGAGTCCGATGATTCAGCTGTTATGAGAAGCAGAATTAGGCCAACCCAAATGGTACCAGGGTCACACCAGCTTGATATCAGAATAAATTATTCTATAACTCAGGATTCCATCTGATTATAAAATGCCAACTGATTGTTTATGTTTAGATGTGATAAAATTGCATCTTCGAATCTATGAAGTGGTATCTAAATGAAAAATGTTCTCTTGCTCTACTTAAAGGAATATTTTGTAGAGGTATATTTAATAGCTGTAGTAAATCTTACTTTGTAAAGATACAAAAGTATTTTTTTTTTTCACTTCATCATGATGATATAACTTAGGCTATGTCTGTGATTCTGTTGTCAGTCATGGGTTCCTAGCTTCTTGAGCCTCAGTTTTGTGGTGTCATCGCCAGGTATTAATTTGAGTACCTGCCATGTATTCAGTTCTGTTAATGACTGTGATGATAGAATTTCAGATTGTTGGGATCTGCTCAGTCTCTAACTTTCTTGATTTTCCCTACACCTTCATTTTAGGGGAGCACTAGCAGAGCTCTTCACTTTGGGGGGAGGAGGAAGGGTGTGGTTCACAATACTGTTTCAGAATACCCAAGAGCAGACAGACTGCTTCTCACCTTAAGCATATATTGGTGTGTATTTTAAAAGAAGTAATACTAAATTACTGAAATTGTTGAGGAGGTTTCTGTCCTTAAATAGCAATGTTGTAGGGTTTAATGTGGGCATCCATTGGCATTTGCATAAAAGAGCAAGCTCTGGCAACTCCAACAACACAGGTGTGTCAGGAGAAATACACTGTAGTGCTCCTGGTCTTGGCCAACCCGGTTCCAAGAAATATCTCATTTGCCAAGTTCCCACCTAGGGAACCTGCTTGGTGCCTCTGGCAATAGTTCATACTCCTGAAAATAGCTTTGTCTGGGGGTAAATCTGATTGTGGCAGTCAGACTGCATTGCTTCTGGCTGCTGGCATAGAGACTTTAGTTAGACCTTGTTTTACTTAACAAATGTATTTTAGAAGAGGTTGCTTTTAGATCTTTTGTTGAATTACTTTAAAAAATGAATCAGATCAGCTTGCCATCTGAGGTATTACTGCAGCCAGTCTTGTTATAAAAGCAGAAAATGCAATTTTTAAAAGGGTCATCATTTCCTTGTCATACTTTGTTGAAGTAGAGTATTTTATATATTTAGTTGTCTTAAAACAGCAGGTACCCTAATTCTGCTGTTGGAAGGATAGCTTCCAGGTTCTGATCACTGACAGCTTCTCTTAGGCTGGACTGTGGATACTCACAGGTATTTGTAAGTGATGTGTATTATTATTCTAGAACTAAAGAGCCACTTTCCTCATCATTTTGTTCTATTATTTTCCTCTAGGTTGATGGGAATGTGAGTACCATTTATTGTCAGAACCTGTGTCTCTTGGCAAAGTTGTTTCTTGACCATAAAACACTCTATTATGACGTGGAGCCATTTCTTTTTTATGTACTAACACAGAATGATGTCAAGGGCTGCCACCTTGTTGGCTACTTTTCTAAAGTAAGTATATCAGCTTAAAATTTGTTTGAATTCACATGGAAATCTGAAACAATTTTTGTCAGTTCTCACTGGGAGACACTACACAATGCAGCACCTTCTGGGTACCATCTAGCTTTTTGGAAAGGAAAATGAAGGAACATTCAGAAATGTACCAAGTGCTCAAAGGTGCTTAGTAACATTCAACAGACTGTACTCTCCTAGGAACATGAGCTGCCGTTTATACTCAAGAGGAAAAGTTTTTAAATGCCTTTTAGTCCCATGGTAATAATAGCTAGAACTTGTGAAATAAACACAGTCAATACCTCTGTGAGCTCTTTCTCATTTTAAATCTTGTCCTAGTTTAAATTTGAAGAATAGAAATAAGAATAAGAAGCCATTTTTATTCACGGATATTTTCTCTTCTTCCTATAATCTTCCATTCTCTTGGGGAGAACAAAAGGTGTTTTTGTAGTCAAACAACATAAAAGATGTACTTTTATTTAAGCTATCCTATGATAAAATCTAAGCGTATGAAGTAGTTAAGTGGGAGTACCAGCTTTCTGTCAGTTGTCTATTTCAGAAGTTAAGTATAATTTTATATATATTGCCTGATTTTTTAAAAGTGTCTATCCCCAACATTTTGAGATTGTTTTTTTGTGAAGTTAGATACAACTGATGGGGAGATGGGACTGCCCTGTGTAGCACCAGACCAGGAAATAAGAGAGTCTTTGAAGTGGTAGATGAATTTTCCCATTTCTGGAGTGCCACACTAACTCATCATTTATAGCTTTGCAGATTGATTGGGACTCAGATTCCTCTGCTCATCTTAGGCAGTGGCATACTATCTTTGAGTTGCAGATGGTAGTAGATGGCATAATTTTATTTTACATTTATATTCTCCTGGTGTGGTTGCTTTGTGGGTAATGGCAATGAGTTAACATTGTCCTGTCTCCTCCCAGTGGGGTATTTTCTTTCTTGATGTGCATGCTATTCTCAAAGGACCAGGGCTATGGTTTTGACTGTTAAGTCTTTGTTTCTTAATAATTAGCATTACTATTCAGTCTTACTCGCATGTTGTTTTAAAACTTTCTTTACCAGGAAAAGCACTGCCAGCAGAAGTACAACGTTTCGTGTATAATGATTCTTCCCCAATACCAGCGTAAGGGCTATGGCAGGTTTCTCATCGATTTCAGTAAGGATTATAATAATTTTTCATTATCTCTTCTTGTGGGCCTTCTGATATATATATTTTTTAGAGATTTGCAGATGATTTATTGGTTGCTAGTATCTTTCGTCACAGTATGGGACTTTAAAACCTAAAGTCGTGAATTTTTTTCTTTTGATCAGACATGAAATATTTTTAAATAGCTTATACCGAACACCATCTTTGTATGATCTGTTGCAAATACTTTGAATTTTCAACTCTTAATTTACAGGTGGAACTTAGTTTCATGATAATTCTAACTCACAGCAATACTCAATACATTGTGCAAGTTAGTACAGTAAAGAAGTACAGTACTCACCTTATTTTTGTTACCTAATTATCAGAAAATGCGTACATCATTTTTTAGTTACGGGCTCTACCTAGTGGTTAAAATATGCAGTGCACCTTAAAAAAATCTTAAAATATATGGCATAGGAAATTAATCTGATTTAAACATTGAAAGCCAAACAGCTCTAAAAAGTAGTAGAATTTGAATTTTGTTTTACGTGTTGATAGTCTTGCTTAGAAAGTAAATATATGTTTACAATAAATTCTGTATTGATTATAACAAAGTGATATTTTTGAGGGACTATTTTGATACAGGCAGTTCTTCTAAATATCAGATGATTATGTCACCAGTGTTAAGAAGTTAATTCTCAGATGGACCAGTTCAGCTTATTTCAGTTGGCCTTAGACTGTACTCCTGACCATATTTCATTGGATTCAGTGGATTATTTCGTACGTTTTCTTGGCCTTCTTAGATTGGTAGTAGAGAGTGCAACTCAGATTATTTCCTTTAATATCAATATATTGTTTTGAAATAGGACTCATGTTTGGATGTGTTATGCCATTAAGTAGCAAAGTTAGGGGAAAATATTTTATTATACTAATTAGTTATACTTTGAGATACGCAAACAGCAATCTATGATTACAGTATTTGTTTTTATTTGCTTTTCCTAATGTAATCTATTTTCCCACATTATCATTCACAGACTGCTTTTTAGTAGTTTCCTTTGATGACAAAAAACTGCATTTCTTCTGCCATCTCTGTTGTTGATGCTCTCAGAATTTATGCCTTTCTCTTTCTGTTCTTGAGAGTCCTGCTCTAGACAGGAGGACAGATACCACCATACACTCACAGGGACACCCTCACACTGACATCCTTGCTCACTAAGAGTTTAAGGGTAAGAGGTCATTGTGAGGAGAGCTTTGGCTGAAGTGAGAAATTGTCATCTGATTCACTCACAGAAGAACCACGATCTTAACAGATAGGATTATGTAAAAACGAAGGCATTCTTTTGTATTGTTCAGCAATTCAGATATAACTGTTGCTATCTAGTAGTCCAAATAAAAATGCAAGGGAGGTTTTCCCCCATAAAATAAAAAGCATTATTGCCTTAATCTTATTAAAGCATCCTATTAATATGAAGTCCTCTGATTTATTTTAACAGTTGATTTATAGTAAGTACAGACAAAGTAATACTAACCTAAGGTTCAATATATACAAACTACATAATCTTGTGCAAATTTGTGTTGAAGTAATTTTTCAGTTTTGTTCTTTTTCTTGAAAGAATTTACCTTTGACATTATTCATGCCTGTATTACTTAAATTGATTGTGGAAGAGGGAATTGTTACTTTGGTGAATTAGCCTATTTTAGGCTCTCTGACATATTTGTGATTCGGGGGTTTCTTTAGGTTATTTGTTATCAAAGCGTGAAGGCCAAGCAGGGTCTCCAGAGAAACCATTATCCGATCTAGGTCGTCTTTCCTACATGGCTTACTGGAAAAGTGTAATATTGGAGTGCCTTTATCACCAAAATGACAAGCAAATCAGCATTAAGAAGTTAAGCAAGTTGACTGGAATCTGCCCTCAAGACATTACTTCCACACTCCACCACCTACGAATGCTGGACTTCCGTAGTGACCAGTGAGTATCACATCCCTTCGTATACTTTCCAAAGACAGTTAGGTGGAAGTGTTTGGATGAGGCAGCCAGATTATCAGTGAAAGGGCATAAACTAATACAAGGGGTACATTGGTGATCCTGAGACACCATTTTCGTTTCTGTGATAATTTGATACCATTGACCACATTTTTTTTTTTAAACTGTTTTTTCTGGTCTTCCTTCTAACTTTTGGACCTAAGCTATTGAAGCTTTTCTTTTCTAATGTTGGCAGCGCCTTTAATACAAGAGGTAACAACTCTAGAAATAATGTCTAATAAAATATACCCATGATTTATTTCCATATAAAGTGGTACAAAGTAAAATGTAGGTCAAAGGAAGGTCAGCTCACCCTTATCTAAAGGGGTTGGGAAAAGATCACAGAGAAGGAGGCATTGGGCTAGAAAGATGGAGGATAGGAGATAGGGTACCGGAGAGTCTTGCAGCAATTCCAGAGGTGGGAAGTGTGAGACAGTGTGAATGGTTAAAATCACTTCATCCATTGTTCTCGTTGAGTGTGAAGTAGCTGTCCAACTTCTTATTTCTTAGCTATCTTATATGGTGGCATATTTCTGTATTTCATGCTTCCGAGCTGGCAGTTTTTGAAGCATTAGTCATCACCTCCATGGTTTTCTGGGGGTTATAGCTCCATATTCATTGTTAGGTACTCCTTGTTACATACATTGTTGATCGCTATAAACTTCGCTCTGGTTCCAGATTTGTGATAATCCGCCGGGAAAAACTTATCCAGGATCACATGGCAAAGCTTCAGCTGAATTTGCGACCTGTAGATGTAGATCCAGAATGTTTGCGCTGGACTCCTGTCATAGTCTCCAATTCTGTTGTCTCAGAGGAGGAAGAAGAGGAAGCTGAGGAAGGCGAAAACGAAGATCTGCAGTGCCAGGAAAGAGAATTAGAGACGAGTGTAAGGGCATGACTAGTCTCTATTTTTGATGACAGAAGGCTCTGTTTTTGGTTAATGAGTATTGTGATACGTGTTACAATATCTTAAGCCAACACAGTTCACATTAGAATTTCAGAGTTCATTTCAGTGATAGAGATTTTAGGAAGACTGGGTTTTGTTTACTTATTTGTATATTTTTAAGCCTTGGATCATTAGGAGACCTTCAAATTTGTTACAGTGTGTTACTTAGAACTAAGAATTCCTTATCAGGGTCCTGATACACAGCTAAAGTTTAAGCTGTGTAGTAGTAATTGAGGAATCTGAATTTAACTTACTTCTGACCATTGTTAAAAATGAAATGAAGATCCCTTTTCCTTAAAATAAAACATTAAGGAAATAATGTAAACGTGTATGTTTTCTAATAGAGCACTAAATAATTCAGTGGGTACACAAATGTCTTTAAGCCGTTAAAGGGTTAATGAGGGACTGTACAACATTGTATAGTTGTGATGCCTGTCCTTCTCTGTTCTTTTTTTTTAAACTGTGCTTTCATCCTTTAAAAATCTGTGTCCTCCTTTGATAAACGTAAGCAGTTTCACGCCCGTTTAATGTAATTTAATTTTCAAAATGAAATTAAATACTCAGAATAAAAATCTAAATAGACATTTTCTTTCATTTTTTTCAAACACCCCCTTTCTCTTGCCCATGCTCCAGAGCCCATCTCCTCTCTGTTTATAAATTTTATTGCTGAGAAATTTGGTAAATTATATCATTTAACATTTATAAGAACAATGCTGTTCACTTTGTTTATTGAAGGTGGGATTGCATAGTGGCTAAGAGCACTAGCTCTTGGGTCAGACTGCCTGGGTTTAGATCCCAGCTTCCACATTTGCTCTTGCGTGTCCTAGGGCAAGTTACTTGTATTTTTTGTGCCTCAGTTACCTCGTTTTTTAAAATGAGGATATAATAATAACACTTCATACAATTGTTGTAAGGATTAAATGAATCTTATTAAGCATTTAAAGCAGTGCCTAACACATGAGAAATATTCCTGATAGCTGTTAAATTATACTTTTCTTTTTAAAGCTCTGTTGTCTTATCTCTGTTTAAGAGGTCAGATAGGTATAAAAATAAGACTGAAAAATTAATCGACATGGTTTTATTTTCCAAAATCAGGTGGGAAAGTCTGCATCTCGGGAGAACAAAGAACAAGATTCTTACTCCTCAGTAGAAAGTGAAAAGAAACCGGAAGTTAGGGCACCAGCCAGTTCTACGCGTCTGCACAAACAAGTCCTTTCCCGTGATAGTCTTCCTGCAAATAACCAGCCATCCCGGAGAGGCCGCTGGGGGAGGAAGAACCGAAAAACCCAGGAACGTTTTGGTGATAAAGATTCTAAACTGCTCTTGGAAGAGACATCAGCTCCTCAGGAACAATATGGAGAATGTGAGGAAAAATCAGAAACCTCCCAAGAACAATATACTGAAAGTGAGGAGCAGTTGGCAGCCTCTCAGGAGCAGCCAAGCCAGGATGGGAAGCCAGACATTCCCAAAAGAAGACTAAGTGAGGGGGTTGAGCTCTGGCGAGGACAGCTGAAGAAGAGCCCTGAGGCACTGAAGTGTAGATTACCGGAAGGCACTGATAGACTGCCCCGTCGCTATAGTGATGGTGACAGGGCTCTCCTCAGAGGCTTCAGTGAGAGTAGTGAGGAGGAAGAAGAGCCAGAAAGTCCTCGGTCCAGCTCCCCACCAGTTCTTACAAAGCCCACATTGAAGAGAAAAGTAAGGCTTTTCTTTTGACTTGTTTCTTTTGACTTGCCTGTTCTTTTCCGAATTACAGCTTATTATATACATCTGTCTGTTCTAGAGTTCTGAAAAAGTAAATATAGAAATTGTTAGTATGTTATTTTTTTAGACTTTATGCCTCAGTGTACTGTAGCTTATGATCTTCCCAGTAAACATCTGAAATGTGGATATGGCTTCTGTGGTTTGTGGGAATGAACATAGATGTCTTAAGCTTATTTAAGGGCTGACAAACTCTTTTTCAGCTTGCTGGTTTGATGTTGTAATCATGACTTTTAGGGATTTGTCAAGTATTTTAAAAGTATGTATAGATGAGAAATATTTACGTTAGAAAAGGAGAAAAGTATCTGACAGCTTGATGGACAGCAGTGCCCTTTGTTGGGGTGCTCAGAGAGGCCATTCGTCTTGAGGGGGGGTGGGCCTTTTTCCCTGTGCTCTCCCATCTCCATCTCTCCCTTCTTTCTTTCAGTGGTTTGACTTAAACCTGGTTTTAAAAGTATTTTCTCAACTTTGTCTCGTCATCTTGCAAAGTTTGAATGATAGCCAGTTTCTAAATGTGTTGTGATGCTGATAATGAATTCTGGCAAACTGTATACCAGAACTGTCCCAGTCTGTGCAGTGAACTTTTAAGCATTGCCACAAGCCAGCCAGACTGAGCTCGGCCCCCTGGATGAGCCACCCTGTAGTGGTGGGGTGACAGCTTTCATCCAAAGCAGTGAAATTGTTCCTTTCCTTAAAAGAAGCTTATGGGGGGAGGGGGATCAGGGCAATATATAAAAAAAATAAGTTTTTAATTTAATTAATTAATTTTTAAAAGATTTATTTGACAGAGAGCGAGCTAGCGAGAGCAGGAACACAAGCAAGGGGAGTGGGAGAGGGAGAAGCAGGCTTCCCACTGAGCGGGGAGCCCGATGCGGGGCTCAATCCCAGAGCCCTGGGATCATGACCTGAGCCGAAGGCAGATGCTTAATGACTGAGCCACCCAGGCGCCCCAAGTTTTTAATTTTAGAACAGTTATAGATTATGCAATTATTGCAGAGAAAGTACAGAGAGTTCCTGTATTCCTTATAGGCAGTTTCCCCTTTTGTTACCTCTTATGTTGGTATAGTACATTGGTCACAAATAGTGAACTAGTATTTTATTAACTAGAGTCCATACTTTATTTAGATCTCCTTAGTTTTCCTGTATGTCCTTTTTCTCTTCCAGGACCTCATCCAACACACCACATTACACTTAGTAGTCATGCCTCTTTGGCCCCTCTTGATTGTGACAGTTTCTCAGACTCCTTGTTTTTGATGACCTTGACAGTTTGACGAGTACTGGCTAGGTATTTTAAAACGTCCCTCATGATATTAGGATGGGGTAATATGTTTTTGGGAAGAAGACCACAGAGGTAAAGTGTCATTCTTATCATATAAAGGGTGTCTGATAAATATGTATGTATACACACACATACACACCAAACACAAGAGTATTACTGTCGGTATGACTTTTCACTCTTGATATCAGCCTAGATCGCCTGGTTTGAGGTTGTGTTTGTCACATTTCTCCACTGTAAATTAGTCACTCCTTTTTTCCCCTTTCCGATGCTGTACTCTTTGGAAGGTAGTCACTGCCGGCAGTGATATGGAGAGTTATACTCTGTTCCTTAGGAGCAGAATATCTGTGTTAATTATTTGGAATTCTGCTTGGGGGTTTATTCATTCCCGCCCATCTGTTTACTTATTCAAGCATTTATTAATACCGGCGTAGACTCAGATATTTACTTTACACTTTGAGTTACAACCCAGCAGTACCACTTGATTTAGTTTGTTGCTCAAATTGTTCCAGCTTTGGCCATTAGGAGTTTTTAAGTTTCGCTCCACGTCCCTTTAATGTAATATGTACCGTCATCAGTGTAGGGTTTTTTGTTTTGTTTTGAGCACTTCCTTACTTTCTAGTACTACAGGATAGTCTAGGTTCATCTTGTATATTTCATGTCCTAATCGTAGAGTCAGCCATTTTTCCAAAGAGCAGAGCCAAACATGTTGAACCTGGTTTGAAAATTGTACTCTCAACTGAAAGGACTAGTAAATTTAAATTTGAAGTGGAGAAAAACTCAACACTAGCTAACTCTGCCATTCATTATGTGATCATGAAGAATGTATCTTTGCCATTCCAGGCTTATATTGCCTATTTGTAAGATAAAATTATGCTATTTCCCTGTGTAAACAAGAGAATATTGTAATAGGCAGTGAGATCATGCACAAAATACTTGACGTTCTTAAGAGAATTTCTTGACTGGGAGTCAGAGACTATATTTTACAACCGTTTCTGTGCTGACTGGGTATGTGACCTTAAGCAAGCCCTGTAACCTTTCTCGCCTCTATAGAATGAGGGGATTGGACTAGATCATTTCTGGTGCATCGTCTTTATCATTTTGTTGTCTCTATCATGAGCTATGAGACAAACAGAAAGTGTTTTGTTTTTTTTTCTCTTGAGGTAAAGAGATGTTAAAGGAGTAGCTTCTGTGTCATTTCAGTATTGAAATAGGCATTTCCCTAGAGTGTTAAATGTAACTGAAGTATTAATAAAGGAATTATAATATCTGCTCTTTGGGCATGCCTTTTATAAAGTTGTATTCAATCATCCAACATCTTTCTGTGATAACTTTATGTGTAGTATCTTACTGTAGTATTTTGAAATAATACTCAAAATGTCTCTTGGCAAACAGTGTACCCATTTTATATGTGCTAATTCTTTTAGGTTCAGACACTGTTCATTAGGTTATTAATAGAAGTGATAGCATTCATTACTGTAAATAAAATACTTCCTTCCTCTTTTAAATAGAAACCGATTCTTCACCGAAGGAGGAGAGTCCGAAAGCGCAAACACCACAATAGCAGTGTGGTCACAGAAACTATTTCTGAGACCACGGAGGTGTTAGATGAACCTTTTGAAGACTCTGACTCTGAGAGGCCGATGCCAAGATTAGAACCCACGTTTGAGATTGAGGAAGAGGAAGAGGAAGAGGATGAAAGTGAACTATTCTCTAGAGGGTACTTCCACCGCCTCTCCTCACAGGATGTGCTCAGGTGTCGATCCTCTTCCAAGAGGAAATCTAAAGATGAAGAGGATGATGAAGAGTCAGATGATGCTGATGGTATGTTTCAGAAAACTGTTGCTTATGGTAGTTTTATTGTTTTTAAAGAAACAGGCTGCAATTGATAGCTGCAAACCCTTCCATCAAGAGGCTGAAAAAGCGACGCTCCCCACTAAGCCAGTAAAGGACGGCCAACTTGGTAACCTCTCAAAATTTGCGTCAAGTATATTCGTCCCTATTTTCTCATTGAACCGTCTGTCCTTTTAAAAAGTTTTTTTTTTTTCTAGTTTCCCCTTCAAGGGACCTATTTTTGCCTCTGCAGAAAATATCTTGCTATTGGGATATTGTTCTTTTTTGCCTAATCCTTTCTCAGCCATAATCGGAATCTTTAGTTAATGGGTGAATTGGACTTAGCATCAGGAAGACATTGAAGTAATAACCCTTTACTAGAAAGTACACTCTGTGGACCTACCCGTTTTGCTAATTGTTGTATGCTCAGTGCCTAAAATAGGCACTTGGTAAATATTGCTAAATGGATACATGCTAGGAGGATGGTTCTTAAATAAGATCAGATGCATGTAAATTGGACTTGCTTCACATCTGTTCAGGAATCCTTCTGAATCATATCTCTAATACGCCTTTCTCTGTGAGTAGTAAATTTCTAATAAAAATGGTAACAGTGCCTCAGGGTAGGTTAAATTTTATGGCATAGTGCAAAATCCAGTGATTTACTTTTAAAATAGCCTTATCGTTTAGAAATAAAGAAACGGGGGCTCCTATATGTGCTGGGTCACAGACCAGGTCATTTACATCCTACCCTAAAGTTTCTGCCGGTGCATTATGCTGCCTGCGTCTGCAGTATTTGCCTAAAAGGGGGGCGGGGGGGCGGTGGTCAAACTGAGCTTTTTTTTTTTTTTTTTTTTACTTTGCTGGGTGAAATTGGGGGAGTGCAGTTGTCCACTCTTGGTGGAATTATAGCATTTATTTATTAATTGAGCTTTTTATTCTTTAAAAAATAAATTTGCTCAATTTCATATGTAGTAGAAACTTGCATTTCCTCCATTCTGATATTTTTATATAAGAAATATTTTAGTGACTAGATGACTTGAGTGCTTTGCTGTGAATGATTTTCTGCAGTTTTATTGTGTTACGCTTTGAGGTATATAACTAGGAAACCAAAGATTTATTGTGTAAATTTGGCCCTTCGGTAGAATTCTCTCTGGGATCCTTGTAGATTAAAATAATATCCCTTGTTTAAATTCTTGTTGACTAGGACAGATTTTCTCTGATGTGGCCATTTCCTTTCTTTCTTTATTTTCACGTTATTATTGCCAGTTGTGCCTTTTTAGCTTCCCCCTCAAAATCCTGTTCTTGCCTTGGCGTTCTTCCCTTTAAAAATTAATGGGATTAAATGAAAAAAAATTAATGGGAAATATGAATGTGTACTTAATGCTGCACCACACTGGACACCTAAACATGGTTGAAATGGTACATTTTCTGCTATGCATAGTTTACTACAATCTTTAAAAATAGAAAAAAGTAATGGGGAGAAAATAATGCCAATGTCAAATTTATTTCTAATAAATCATTGTCATTGGTGCTTTCACTTTTTCTTCAGGTCAGTATTTGTCTAGGACTAAATGCCTTGCGGCTTTTCCCGTACAAACACAACATCGATTGAGCAGTTATTCATGTAGGATTGCTCAGTCATGGCCTGGGGTAATTAACTCATGATATTACCTGAAGTAATGATTTTTATGGAAACCAAGAAAACCAGAGAGAGAATATAAATTGCAAACAGGAAAAAAAAAGAAAAAAGAAGAAATTAGCTGATTTGTGACTTACACGGTAAAGACCGCTTGTCTGAAGTACTTGTAATCACTGCTGAGCATTTGCATCATTACACAGCTTAGCTCCATTTCCTAGAGGAGAAAACTGACCTGTAGACTAACTTCCTAAAGCCGTGTGGTTGGTGATGATAAACCTGAACTGGTTTTAAGTAGTGGGGGGCAGCAGAGTGTTGGCCAGGATTCTTTCCTTGTTCTGCCAGCTCACTGCGTGACTTTAGAAGAGGTCATTATTAGGTCTCTCCTTTAGATTCTTAACTTGAAAGGGAAGGTAATCAGAAGAGTTTGTGATGATTAATAAAACTATTTCTGTTGCACATATGGTCTCAGAAAACGGCACTGGTACAAATAGAATATCTTGTAACTTTTTTTTAATGTGTTGTTTTGTTTTGTTTTTATCCCTCCTGTATAGACACTCCTGTCCTAAAGCCAGTATCTCTCTTGAGAAAATGTGATGTGAAGGATTCTCAACTTGAGCCAGATACATCCACACCTATGAAAAAGAAGAAGGGATGGCCCAAAGGCAAAAGCCGCAAACCAATCCACTGGAAGAAGAGGCCTGGTCGCAAACCAGGATTTAAGTTGAATCGGGAAATCATACCCGTTTCTACTCAAGAATGCATTGTTGAGCCCATTGTCCCCATTCCTAAAGTGGGCCGTAAAGCCAGACTTCAGGAGAACGAAGAAACTGTCGAACCAAAAGAAGACTCGCCTTTAACTGAAGAAAGGAAGGAAGAGGAGGAGACGCACGTGGAAGCAGAAGAGGTTGAAGAGGGAGAAGAAGAAGACACCACCGGCAGTGAAGTTAGAGCAGCATCTCCAGTGGATAGCAACAGTCCCGAGACAGAAACGAAAGAACCCGAGATAGAAGAGGAGGAGGAGAAGCCCCGTGTCTTAGAAGAGCAGAGGCAGTCGGAAGAGGAGCAACAAGAACTAGAAGAACAGGAGCAAGAGGAAGAGGAGGAAGTGGCTACAGAGACAAACCAGAATGAAGACCATGATGCAGATGATGAAGATGATGGTCATCTGGAATCTACCAAGAGAAAAGAGCTAGAGGAGCAGCTCGTTCGAGAAGATGTCAAAGAGGAGCCCGGTGGTCAGGAGTCTTTTTTAGATACTAATATGCAGGGCAGTAGGGAGACTATAAAGGATAAAGATGAAACGGAACCAGATTCTGAAGAGGAACAGACTTCCCATGAAACGTCCATGGTATCAGAGCATATGCCAGGGTCTGAGGATGATCATGAAGAAGATTCAAACTCTAAGGAAGAATTAATTGAGCTGAAAGAGGAAGAAGAGATTCCTCATAGCGAACTGGATCTGGAAACCGTGCAAGCAGTGCAGTCTTTGACTCAAGAGGAAAGTAACGAGCACGAGGGAGCCTACCAGGACTGTGAAGAAACTCTGGCAGCGTGTCAGACCCTGCAGAGTTACACCCAGGCTGATGAAGACCCTCAGATGTCAATGGTTGAAGACTGCCATGCCTCGGAACATAATAGTCCAATATCTTCTGTTCAGTCTCATCCCAGCCAGTCGGTCCGTTCAGTCAGTAGTCCCACCGTGCCTGCCCTCGAAAGTGGTTACACCCAGATCAGCCCGGAGCAAGGATCCCTGTCCGCACCCTCTATGCAGAACATGGAGACCAGCCCCATGATGGATGTGCCTTCCGTATCAGACCACTCTCAGCAGGTGGTGGACAGTGGCTTCAGTGACCTGGGCAGCATTGAGAGCACCACAGAGAACTACGAGAACCCCAGCAGTTACGATTCTACAATGGGCGGCAGCATCTGTGGGAATAGCTCTTCGCAGAGCAGCTGCTCCTACGGCGGCCTGTCATCCTCCAGCAGCCTCACCCAGAACAGCTGTGTTGTCACTCAGCAAATGGCCAGCATGGGCAACAGCTGCAGCATGATGCCGCAGAACGGCGTGCAGCCCGCCGCCGCGGCCAACTGCAGCATCAAGTCACCTCAGAGTTGTGTGGTGGAGAGGCCTCCGAGTAACCAGCAACAGCAGCAGCCGCAGCAGCCGCCGCCG
>NW_027397079.1:38789289-38815556 GCF_003265705.2 Callorhinus ursinus | reverse complement strand
CCGCAGCAGCAGCCCCCGCTGTCGCAGTGCAGCATGAACAACAGTTTCACTCCAGCGCCCATGATCATGGAGATCCCGGAATCGGGCGGCACTGGGAACATAAGTATTTATGAGAGGATTCCAGGGGACTTCGGTGCCGGCAGCTACTCGCAGCCGTCGGCCACCTTCAGCTTAGCCAAGTTGCAGCAGCTGACTAACACCATTATGGACCCTCATGCCATGCCTTATAGCCATTCTCCTGCTGTGACTTCCTATGCAACCAGTGTTTCTTTGTCTAACACAGGACTGGCTCAGCTAGCTCCATCTCATCCATTAGCTGGGACCCCTCAAGCACAAGCCACCATGACGCCGCCCCCGAACCTGGCATCCACCACCATGAACCTCACGTCGCCTCTGCTGCAGTGCAACATGTCTGCCGCCAACATTGGCATTCCTCACACGCAGAGGTTGCAAGGGCAGATGCCAGTCAAGGGGCACATTTCCATCCGCTCCAAGTCGGCGCCGCTGCCCTCTGCGGCTGCTCACCAGCAGCAGCTGTACGGCCGCAGCCCACCAGCGGTTGCCATGCAGGCCGGCCCTCGCGCATTGGCTGTTCAGCGTGGCATGAACATGGGGGTCAACTTGATGCCGACCCCTGCCTATAATGTCAATTCCATGAATATGAACACCTTGAATGCCATGAACAGCTATCGAATGACACAGCCCATGATGAACAGCAGTTACCATAGTAACCCTGCCTACATGAACCAGACAGCACAGTATCCTATGCAGATGCAGATGGGGATGATGGGGAGCCAGGCCTATACCCAGCAGCCTATGCAGCCAAACCCTCATGGAAACATGATGTACACTGGCCCCTCCCATCACAGCTACATGAATGCTGCTGGCGTGCCCAAGCAGTCACTCAATGGACCTTACATGAGAAGATGAGCAAGATGAACTTGCAATTAAAAACTTAAATATATATAAATAAAGGAACCTTTTATACTGACAAACCAGAGAAAAATGGACCTTTTTCCAGTTAAAATATTGCTGTAGATTTAGAGGAATTTTTCTTTGGTTTTATTTTATTTTTTAGAAAACCTGGTCTTCTCTTTTTTTGGGTTCATTTTGTTCTGGGTTTTGGTTTTCTTCACGATCTTGAACATTTTACAATAGAACTCATCTAAAAATGGATTTGGGGATAGGGGAAACATGCACAAAAATCTTTTCATAATTAAAAAGAGCCTTACTTTCTTTACACACCACATGGACAGAATTTGTGTAAAAGTGAATTATCTTTATTTTATTTTAAGATGTGTGTTTCCCCTCACTGTTTGCAGCTCCCAGTGTTGTCATTTTTTAAATGTTATATATACATCTCGGGGGTTAACCAGACCCTTTCCTCCAAACCCAACCTTTCATTTCCTACTTCATTCCAGCAGGAGGCACTTACGGGAGACTCGGATGGGGACATGGAGAACAACCCAAGCTCCTTAAACTTATTATTGTTAATATTATTATTATTATTATTAATAAAGCGAGGCAGGAAAATGCTTCTCCTTTTAAAATCCCCTCCACTCCCTACACACACACACACACACACACACACACACACACACACACACACACACCTTTTTAAACCTTTCCCCAAGAATGTTTCTTTAAGATGGACTTCATTGAAATGTTTATTTTTCTTTAAATCAAGTGTAATATAATTTTTTCTTTTTTTCTGTTGTTTTTGTTTTTGTTTTTTGTTTACTATTCCCACTCAGCACTCAGAGACACAAAAATACTGTAAGTCTCAATTAACAGCAGAATCTCAGAGGAAAGCTGTTTGCAATCCTAATCCAGCTTTGGAGGAATAGAGATGGTCAATTAACAATCAGAAAAGAGGAATTTTGCCTCTTGTTTTTTTACCACCTGGTGAATCAGCCATAATGCACATACTCCACACAGCCTCTTGTTTTTAGTATGTACTTTGAGATGCTAAGGGTCTTGATTCTCGAGCCTTCGACTCTGACTAAACTCAAACAGCAGTCCCCAGTGATTAGCCTCTTACATTCTTACATAAAGTGTTGATGGATGACTGTACATTTCAGTGATTTGAAAAATACCTGACAAACATTTGACACTGTTTATTTTATGTTGGAAGAGATGACGTAAGGGAGATCATGGTCTGAGTTTTATAGCTACTTAAATGATACATACCTCTAGTTTTCATTTGTCTTGAGATCCTGAGTTCATTCCCTGTGAATCAGAGTGCACCAGCCCCTCTCCTGTGAGTGGTTAAAAGAGAAGAGGGATAAACCAACCACCAGCATAGTAGGGCAAATCTGGACAGCAGGGTTTTAAGCAGGTTCCTATGTTGCTCCCAACTCCCATTGTCTTTTCTCTCGTGCAGCCAGTTCGCCCATTCTCTTCCTATTACTTGCTCCAGGGATAGGTAAAAAAAAAAAAGAATATATATATATCTATATATATCTATATATATGTTCCATCATTAGAAGATGGAAACTATTATACCACTTGGTATGTGCAGTCAAATATCCAAAAGGGGGAAGTACTGCTTAAAGAAATACCTGTAAGCATTAAATTCTCTCCTTTATTTGTACATTTTATATAGATAAATTTTTGAAGTACTAATTAGGCATTAAATTTTTTCAAATGCACAGGTTTGTTGTTTTTTTAATACACTTTAATTGACTTTCTCAATTAAATGTGTTAGGTAGAAAACGGCAGAATTCCACATCTTAACCGCTATCAATTCTGAGCATGTGCAAGGCTGTGTAGGACCCAGTTTCTCTGTATATACTCTTCCAGTTCCCAATCATCTATGTAGAAAGTGCACTGTGCTGCCCTCTCCCTACATCTTCAGCTATGTCATTGCTTCCTGGTTGGGGTGGGGATGGGGTGGGTCGGGAGGGAGGTATCTTGGGTGGAGGGTGGGTCAAGGCAGAAGGAGAAGCTGTTGAAATGAGGGCCGTGAATTCAGTTTCTGTTGGTTTGCGGTTGTGTTTGGTTTCATTTGTTTCTTTAAAAAAAAAAAAAAAATTCAATCGGGCAGCTCCCTTTTCCACAAGCCTTTTTGTGACTGTAGAACTATTGTAGAGAAAATGTTCTTTTCTATATTATAAAAGAAATTATCCAACACAGTAATATTGGTACCTGTCATTTTTTCACTTCTGTTTAAAAAAAAATGTATTTTTAGCAAGATAACTTGGGTAATCTTCTAAAAAAGAAATTTAAAAACTCACTGTTAGTGACTTTGATGCCTTTTAAAATAAGAGCTTTTTCATTTCATTCCATCTTTAAAATTTTTTATCTTTGTTGTAGAATATTAAAAACTATTTTAAGAAAGATAAAAATTCTCTTTAAAGAGATCTCTAGAGTGTGTGAATAGAGCTCCAGATGCCTCTAAAAGCCGCATGTACAAATGAAGCTAAGTCTATTCCTGTCTGTTTATATTTGCTTTTCCTGTTTTGTAACCTCTTTGTACTTTGTTCATGGTGACTTGTAAGCTACGGGGAAGGGGTGCCTAGATGCCTTTGTATTTCTCCATGTCATGCGCTCCTGGGCCAGTTGGTCTCCCTTCCTCTCCTTGTATGTAATATCACTTTTTTTTCCCCTTTCTAGCAAGTACTTTCAAAAGAACTCTGTACATTTTAACATAAAAAAATAAATTATGTTGAGCCATTTTGGATGTCTGTCTTGCATGTGGAATTTTTCTCCCAAATATTTCACACTCTCCAGTTCTTTATAAATATTAGCCTTTTTCACATTCCTCTTTATACAGCAAGTATCTGTTCGTGGCCTTTACTTTGAAATGCCAGTCTTCACTCATATGTGTGTTTAAATGCTGACAATGTAGATAGTTTTTCCTCTTCAGTGAAAATTTTGGTATAATAACCTCACTTTGGATTTTTGAGGGAAATCCATTTGAAAACCTAAAGGGACTAATTCACTCAACCAAAAAACGGAAATGCAGTTGCAATGCAA
Organism: Callorhinus ursinus; assembly: GCF_003265705.2. Lineage (NCBI taxonomy): Eukaryota > Metazoa > Chordata > Mammalia > Carnivora > Otariidae > Callorhinus > Callorhinus ursinus. The sequence goes on along the minus strand of NW_027397079.1, from coordinate 38,811,578 downwards.
GTAGCTCCTAGAATTGGAACAAAGCAGTTTTCTCCTCTCAGCTTACCCGATTATGCTATCGAGGAAGATGTGCCAGAAATCAAGGTCCTGAACATAAATGATCTTTTTTGATGTTTTCTGAGTTGTACGTGGCCTCTCTTCATTGAGAATTTTGGATACGAGGCAGACTTCAGAAAATTAGATTTAGCTTTGGGAAACTGACAGCTGGGGGTGGGGAGGTAAGGTAGGTATAAGTTTTAGCTGCCACTCTTTCCTGAGTTAGGGAATTTACGAAGTGTCCATGAATAGTACCGAGAGCAGACATTTGTTCTGTCTCATGCCATTCAGGTTTGAGGCCATATAGTCAGGTCAGGTTATCTCCAGAAAAGAAATGATTTGTTTCCCTTGATGCCTTTTGCTTGCTTAAGTAACCATGATTTGGACCCAAAGACTGTCCCTTGTACTATGCAATCATTAGTGGACTGACTCCAAAACAAGCTTCTTGTCTTTGCTACTGCACACTACCTGCTTTAAGTGAATTCAAAATAAAGCAATTCTGATTTTTCTTTTTTTTATGATTTTATTTGAGAGAGAGAGCACAAGCCAGGGGGAGAGGCAGAGGCAGAGGGAGAAGCAGGCTTCCCGCTGAGCAGGGAGCACAATGCGGGGCTCGATCCCAGGACTCCGAGATTGTGACCTGAGATGAAGGCAGACACTTAACCGACTGAGCCACCCCGGCACCCCCAATTCTGATTTTTCTCCAAAGGACATGTGACCCAAAGAATGTATGATAGACTTTAAAGTGTTAACATCCCCACTATATTTAAATTACATTTAAAATATAATTTAAATAATGAAATTCCATTTATAGCCAACTCATGAATGATCTAGGTAGAGGAGGGGCTCTCCTTTCTTTATTGTCCACCTTCTGACCTTTTCACTCTATATCAGAAGGTAGATGTGGGAGGAAAATGATAATACACTTAATTCATGTATGTTGCTGAGAGCCTTGGCCTCAGCCTTGGTGTTAGAATCTATTGCCCCGCACTCAGTAACTAGGGTTCCAGGACATCTCTTCCTGTTGTGCCTCTCTGAGCATCTCAGGTGGTGCCCAGCTTCCTCTGTAGCATGGTGACCATGTGTAGTCCCTGAGCGCCGTAGTCTTGTCAGCTAGACAATTGTAGCTCTGCAGGTGACCATTGCTGTTCCAGGTTCTCGCTGTTAGGGCTGGGGCAGTGTATGGTGGTTTTTGTCCTTCCTCTTGTCTTAATGTGCAAGACATAGGTCAATGATGAAAATGGAAATACATAGTGAAAAGAAAAAACTGCTTGGCAGAACACAGGAAGCAAGGTTATTATGACAGGTGGTGGGGAAGCAAACTCCATATTCTTTTTTTTTTTTTTTAAGATTTTATTTATTTGAGAGAGAGAGAAGGAGAGATAGAGAGCACGAGAGGGAGAGGGTCAGAGGGAGAAGCAGACTCCCCGCCAAGCAGGGATTCCGATGCGGGACTCGATCCTGGGACTCCAGGATCATGACCTGAGCCAAAGGCAGTCGCTTAACCAACTGAGCCACCCAGGCGCCCCCAAACTCCATATTCTTGATGTGGCTTTCAAGAAAACTAAAAATTCAAGTGACACATTTCTGTCAATGAACTCAGAAGACCACATAGAGTAACATTTCTTATGTTGACAAATGTCTGGAATTCTTGAGCATGGTCATCCAATTGAAAGCTGACAATCCCCACAACAAAACTCAACTCATTTGTTAATACATTTCTGTTAAGGGGCAGGATGGGTTTGTTATATTAAGTTGGTGTGGTTACCTAATGCAGCACAGACCCGTGGATTTTCTTTCCAAAGTGACAGCTACAAATTGGGCTTAATGAGATTCCTTGCTATATTGATGAGGAGCCTACATATTGGTATGCCGATTATATAAAGCCTCAAAAAGGTGGCAGGTGTAATTTCTGCCTGAAATAAGGAAAACCCTTGGGGTATGATGGGCTTTGGTTTTTTGAGATCTTTTAAAACACTAGGCAGAGATAGTCTCGGCAATTTGTTTTCTGGTGATTTCTGTGAATAAACTTCAAGTGTGAGAATATATTCTTGTCATAAGAAAAAAATGTTCTAGCATTTAACTCTACTACACAGACATCTCTGAAAGCCACATTTAAGCGACATTCAAAAAATTTAAACATTCTCTGAAACATTTATTTTTAACCAACCATTTTTAGTTTATACATTTACAAAGATGAGCAAACTAAGACAAGGGGCTGACTGACATCGACTCGTCGCCTGTACTTAGTGCCTGGCACTGCAGGGCTGGGACGGCGGCATTTCTGCGACTCTGCATTGAAAAACTGACATCTGGAGAACGTTGGGAGACACATGCCATTCAGATCACTTCTCAAGTTATTTGAGTTGCCTTAGCTTTTTGAGTCCCAGAACCTCCTATTTTTGGAAACTTCATATAAAACCTTGAAATTGGTACCCTAAGTTTGAAGTTTCTTATGAACAAAGTAAAGAAAAACATTCATACGTAAAACTTCTTTGCTGGGACTGAGGCTCTGCCCTACGTACAAGTTCTAATTGTTTAACTGTTTAATTGATGTATTGCTTTCAATAGAGTTGATTGGTGTGATGTTCTTTTTAAAAGAAAGTTAGAACAACAACAAAAAGAAAGAACAGCAGTTGTAGTCAGTTATGTCAAATGATTGCATTTGATCATAGTTTTCCAGAGAAAATGAAAACACTTATATAATGAGTAGGAGGCAGCGATGGAGGCTTTAACCAAACACAAGGACCTCTTGCAAAATAGGATAATTACCCCGTTTTTAAAAAGTTTGTCTAGCTCCTATTTAAGGAAAGTAACTAAAATTGACTAGAACCCCTAACTTGACAGCCTCAAAGGACTGTTGATTGACAGTCGTAAATCTGAAAACTGAGTAACGTGGAATATTTCAAGAACAACTTGACAGGGCCAAGGAAGTAATTCTACTAAAATTACAAAGGAAAACAAAACAAAACAAAGCCAAACCAAGCCACTATTGCTTATCTTTGTTGAGTTACTTCGTTGGGGCTCCCTAGCTATGGGATGGCTCTATCAGTCTGTTCCATCCTCCACGCGTCAGCTTAGTCTTCAGCTGGCTCCTCCCCAAGCAGCCTCCTCTGCCATTCCAGGCATCCCATGAAAATGTGAATATGCGCAGAGAAGAAGAGTGACTTGGTTCTCAGCATCTTTTTATGCCTGTTTTTATTGTGAAAACAGAGCATATACAGAGTCCGTAAAACATGTACAGCTTCATGCATCTGTTTAAAGTGAATGCCTCGGGACAACTGAATCAGTCCAGAAAATAGTACAGAGCCCAGAAATCTGATTGCAATCCTCTCTCCCAGCCAAAGATAATCACCAGACTCGTGATAGGTACTTTCTTAATTTTTAAAAATATTTTACTACTTCGGTATGCCCTCTTAAACACCATAGTTTTATTTTGCCTGGTTTTGAACTTTATAGAAATGGAATCATGTACAGCATCGAGAATATAGTCAATAATATTGTAATAATGTCTGTATGGTGACGGATGTGACCACACTTACCATGGTGAGCACTGTATAATGTATAGAATTGTCCAATCCCTATGTGGTACTCCTGAAACTAATATAACATTGTATGTCAACTATATTTCAATAATAAATTTTTTTTAAAGAACGCATTTTCACTAAGTTTACAGTACCTAAAATTTTAGTTAAGACCTCATAGCTATCTCCTGAAGTTTAAAAATCTATTTCAGGAATAAAATTGGATCATGAATTTTAAAAAAGCCTGTAACACAAATGGAATAATTTTCTAGAAGTTGAGACAGTCTAAAAATATTTGACAATTTTACAAACCTAAAAATACATGTACTAAATCTTAAAAAAAATGGAATTCTGCATTTTGCATCTGGTTTCCCTCAACATGTTTGTGAGGTTTGTTCCTGATGTTGCATGTCACTATGATTCATTTATTTTCATGGCTGTGTAATATTCTATTATGGGACTGTACAAAGTGTATTTATATCTTCTAAAGTTGATGTAGAGTTAGGTTGTTTCTAGTTGGGGTTATTAGAAAATGTGGCTATATTTAACTCTGTGTAGGTCTCCTGCACACATTTGCAGACATTTCTCTTAGTATACTCCTAGAAGGGGAATTGCTAGATGATAGAATGTAAATTCAACTGTACTAAATACTGCCAAAAAGTTTTCAAAAATAACCATACTAGGGGCGCCTGGGTGGCTCAGTCGGTTAAGCCTTCGGCTCAGGTCATGATCCCAGCGTCCTGGGATTGAGCCCCGCATCAGGCTCTCTGCTCAGCAGGAAGCCTTCTTCTCCCTCTCCCTCTGCCTGCCTGTCTGCCTACTTGTGAGCTCTCTCTCTCTCTCTCTCTCTGTCAAATAAATAAATAAAATCCTAAAGAAAAATACTATTTTTTTCTCCCATCAGCAGTATATGGGAGCTCCTGTTATACACATTCTCCTCAGTATTTGATATTTTCAATTATTTTAATTTTTGTTAATCCAGTGGATGTGTAGTGGAATCTCTTTGTGGTTATATTTTGCATTTTACTGAATTATTAATTATGTTGAGCACCTTTTCATGTTTTTATTGGCTATCTGAAATTCCTCTTTTTGCGAAGTGTCTGTTCTAGACTTTTCCCTGTATTACTACAGAGTTGTCCTTTTTTTACTGACTTGTAGGTGTACTTTATGCATTTTGGATGCGTCTTCTGTCAGTTATATGTACTACACATATCTCCTCCCATTCTGTAACTTGCCCTTTCACTTTCTTAATGGTGTCTTTTGACGAACAGAGTTCTTAATGTGATCCAGTTCAATAATATCTCCCTTTATGGGGAGTGCTTTTTCTGCCTGGGTTAAGAAGTCTTTTCCTACCCTGAGATTATCATAGTATTCTCTGTAGTAATTTTTAACAGCTTCATTGTTTTGCTTACCTAGTTAATTCTTTACTATACCTGGAATGATTTTCATTTATAGCATGAGTCAGGGGAACGGTGTCATTTTCTTCCCATATAAATATACAATTCTAATACCATTTATTCCTCCACCCCTGCTCGACATTGTACGTCTAGATGCGTAGATCTGTCTTGGAACTATTCTGGTCTGTATATCTCTCCTGAAATATTTATGCACTGGCCTGTATATCTATCCTGTCTTAATTACTGTAGCTTTATGAGAAGTCTTGCTATTAAATGAAACAAATCCTCCTACGTTGCTTTTCTTCTTCAGAGTGGTTAACCCCTCCAGGCCTTTTGTATGTCCATATCTTGTTAGAATCACCTTACCAGGTTCCTACAAAGATCCTATTGACATTTTTAAAATCATTTAAAATCATCATTGGATCATTTTTAAAATAGATTTTATTTATCTATTTGAGAGAGAGCGAGAGAAAGAGCGAGCACAAGCTGGGCAGGATGAGAGGGAGAAGCAGACTCTGACATGGGGCTCAATCCCAGGACTCCAGGATCATGACCTGAGCAGAAGCTCAGGCAGAAGGCAGAAACTTAACCAACTGAGCCAGCAGGTGCCCGATCCTTTGACATTTTATTGTGATTGCATTGATCCTCAAAATCAATTTGGCAAAAATTCGTATCTTAAAAGTATTGACAGTGCCATTCATTGAACATGATATATTTGTATAAGAGTTCTTCAATTTCTATCAAAAATTTTTTACTAATTTCTGTACAGAGGTTCTGTACTTTGTTCCTTTATTCTTGGGTATTTAATATTTTTGAATTTTTTGAAACTATTAAAAACATGAACTTTTTAAAAAGACTTATTTCTTTTAGAGAGAGAAAGAGAGAGAGAGCAGGGGGAGGGGCAGATGGAGAGAATCTTCAAGCAGACTCCCTACTGAGTGCAGAGTCCCACTCGGGGTTCAATCCCACACCCCTGAGATTACCACCTGAGCCAAAACCAGGAGCAGGATGCTCAACCGACTGAGCCATCCAGGTGCCCCTAAAAAATTAACTTTTAAAAAATTTATTTTCTGTTTATTTTTGGTGTACAGAAATAGCAGTAATTTTTGTATTTTGACCTTGTATCCTTAACCTTATTAACTCACTTAATAATTCTAATAATTTATCTGCAGATTCTTGGTTTATTTATCTATATTGTCACAACATATTTAAACATGTTTTATTTCTTTTCCAATTTTTATACTTTTTTTCCTTTTTCAGCACTGGGTTATATCTTCAGCACAATGTTGAAGAGAAGTGGTAAAAGCAGGCATCCTCTTAATAGATGAAGGAAGATCCATTTAATTCCTAGTTTTAAATAGTTTTATCACGAGTGGGTGCTGGATTTTATGAAATGCTTTTTCTACATCTATTGAGAATTCTTACAATGTTTTTCTCCTATAATCTGTCAATGTGCCCAAATGTTGATTGATTTTCTAATGTTAAACCAATATTTGGGAAAATATATGGGTGAATCTAAGGAATTACACACACACATATGTATATAATTAAAATACAAGATGACAATTTCATATGAGTTAGAAGAGGATAAATTGGGTTAAACAAATGTCCTTACATTGTCCTAATATTAGCTATCGGAAAATTTAGAATGCATATTTTAATTTCCAGGGGAATCACTAAAGGAATAGAAACAGAGTGTATAACTTCCAAAATAGTATGTAGGGAAAATGAAATGATAGAAAATAATAATAAATCTCCAAGAAGGGAACAAAGGAGAGAAAAAATACAGGCAAGTAGATTAAGTGGAAAACTCACAACAAATAGACTTAAAACCCAAATGTGTCCACAATTAAATGATTTCTAAATGGACTAAATATTCCATTAGGAAGACAAAGATTGTTGGAAGAAGAACCTTAGAATTTCATAATATGAATATTTCTTATAAGAGAAACAGAAAAAATGTAAGAATATCAACAATTTTTAAGTAAAAAAATAGAAGAAGACATGTCAGGAAATTACTAACCAAAAGAAAGCTACTAGAGCTCTAGTACTACGAGGCAAAATAGAATTTCAGAAGGGGGATTAGTAAGCTAGAGAGGGTTACTTAATGGTAAAGTTGTAATTGACTAGTACGATATAAAAATTCTAAATTCACACACGCTTATTAGCAATTCCAAAATATATAAAGCAAAAAAGGGCAGAACTATAATAAATTTAAAAACTCTACATAGTGGCAGATTTTTGAAAATTAATCAACTTTATTTACTAGAGCAGTTTTAGGGTCACAGTAAAATTGAGCAGAAGGTACAGAAATTTCCCATGCAATCGCTGTCCCCACACATGCCTACCTCCCCCGACTACTGACATTTTCTACCACAGTGGTACATTTTTTTACAACTGATGAACCTACACTGACACATCATAATCCCCCACATTTCAGAGTTTATGTTAAGGTCCCCTTTCGGTGTTATACATCCTATGGGTTTTTTTTTCTTTTTAAGATTTTTATTTATTTATTTGACAGAGAGAGACAGCAGGAGAGGGAACACAAGCAGGGGGAGTGGGAGAGGGAGAGGCAGGCCCCCCCCCGCCGAGCAGGGAGCCCGAAGCGGGGCTCGATCCCAGGACCCTGGGATCACGACCTGAGCCGAAGGCAGATGCTTAACGACTGAGCCACCCAGGCGCCCCCCCCTTTTTTTTATCCTATGGGTTTTGACATGTTCCACCTTTGTAGTAGTATACATAATCGTTTCACTGCCCTAAAAATCCTCTGTGCTCCCCCTGTTCATTTTCTCTCTCCCCTAACCCCGGCCAATCACTGATCTTTTTACTGTCTTCATAGTTTTGCCTTTTTCAGAATGCCATATAGTTAGAATCCTACAATCTGTAGCCATTTCGTATGGGGTCCTTTCACTTATACATTTAAGTTTCCTCCATGTCTTTTCATGGCTTGAAAATTCTTTTTAATGTTGAATAATATTTCATTGTCTGGATGTACCACAGTTTATCCATTCACCTACTGAAGGACGTCTCTGTTGCTTCCAAGTTTTGGCAATTATGAATAAAGCTATTATAAGCATCCATGTGTAGGTTTTTGTGTCAACGTAAATTGGATTTTCTTTAGAGTTTTTACTTGAATTCCTGTTAGTTAACATAGAGTATAATATTAGTTTAGGTGTACAGTACAGTGATTTGACATAAGTTTTTAATTCATTTGAGTAAATACAAGTAGTGTGATTGCTGGCTCATATAATAAGAGAAAATTTAGTTTAGTTTTGGTTTTTTTTTTTCCAAATTTTTATTTAAATTCTAGTTAACATATAGTGTAATACTGGTTTTAGGAGTAGAATTTAGAGATTCATCACTTACGTATACCACCCAGTGCTCATCACAAGTGCCCTCCTTAATACCCATCATCCATCTAGCCCATCCCCCACCCACCTCCCTCCATCAACCCTCAGTTTATTCTCTATCATTAAGAGTCTCTATGCTTTGTTTCCCTCTCACTTTGTTTTCCCCTTCACATATGTTCATCTGTTTTGTTTCCTAAATTCCACATACAAGTGAGATCATATGGTATTTGTCTTTCTCTGACTGACTTATTTTGCTTAGCATCATACTCTCTAGCTCCATCCACATCGTGGCAAATGTCAAGATTTCATTTTTTTGATGGCCAAGTAATATTCCATTGTGTGTGTGTGTGTGTGTGTGTGTGTGTGTGTGTGTGTGTGTATCACTTCTTTATCCATTCATCTGTCGATGGACATCTGGGCTCTTTCCATAGTTTAGCTATTGTGGACATTGCTGCTATAAACATTGGGGTGCATGTACCCAATTGTTCCTTTGGGTAAATACCTAGTAGCGCAGTTGCTGGATCGCAGAGTGGTTCTATTTTTAACTTTTTGAGGAACCTCCATACGGTTCTCCAGAGTGGCTGCACCAGCTTGCATTCCCACCAACAGTAAAAGAGAATTCCCCTTTCTCCACATCCTTGCCAACGTCTGCTTCCTGAGTTGTTAATTTTGGCCTGTCAGGTGTGTGGTGGTATTTCATCATGGTTTTGATTTGTATTTCCCTGATGAGTGATGTTGAGCATCTTTTCAAGTGTTTGTTGGCCATTTATATGTCTTCTTTGGAAAAATGTCTATCCATGTCTTCTGCCCATTTCTTAACTCAATTATTTGTTTTTTTGGGCATTGAGTTTGGATAATTTTATAGATTTGGATACTAACCCTTTATCTGATATATCATTTGCAAATATCTTCTTCCCTTCTGTAGGCTGACTTTTAGTTTTGTTGATTGTTTCCTTCGCCATGCAGAAGCTGTTTATCTTGATGAAGTCCCAATAGTTCATTTTTGCTTTTGTTTCCCTTGCCTTTGGAGATGTGTCTAGCAAGAAGTTGCTGTGGCCAAGGCAAAGAGGTTATTCTCCTCTAGGGTTTTGATGGATTCCTGTCTCACACTGAGGTCTTTCAACCATTTTGAGTCTATTTTTGTGTGTGGTGTAAGGAAATGGTCCAGTTTCATTCTTCTGCATGCGGCTGTCCAATTTTCCCAACACCATTTGTTAAAAAGACTGTCTTTATTCCATTGGATACTCTTTCCTGCTTTGTTAAAGATCAGTTGACCATATAGTTGAGGGTCCATTTCTGGGCTCTCTATTCTGTTCCATTGATCTATGTGTCTGTTTTTGTGCCAGTACCATACTGTCTTGATGACTACAGCTTTGTAACAGAACTTGTTCCTGACTCTGGGAACTATGAGAAATGATGTGTTTATTGAAGTCCAGAATTGTGATGTCTCCAGCTTTTCTTTTCTTTTTCAGGATTGCTTTGGCTTTTCAAGGTCTTTCGTGGTTCCATGTTCCATCTCTGTGAAAAATGCTGGTAGTATTTTGATAGGGATTGCATTAAGAGAATGTTTAGTTTTGTAAGAAACTGTCAAATTATCTTCCAAAGTGAGTGTACCATTTTGCATTCCTACCAACAAAAAATGAGAATTCCTGTTGTTCCACATCCTCGCCAGCATTTAGTGTGATCACTATTTTGAATTCTGGATATTCCAATAGTATCTTGTATTAATCTGCAATTCCCTAATGACATGTTAAACATCTTTTCATATGCTTATTTGCCATCTGTATGTTTTCTTTGGTGAGATGTCTGTTCAACTCTTTTACTCATTTGTTATTTATTGTTCATTTTCTTATTGTTGAGTTTTAAGAGTTCTTCATATATTTTGGATAATGGTCCTTTCTCTGATACATCTTTTGCAAATATTAGCTCCCAATCTTGCTTGCCTTCTTATTCTCTTAACATTGTCTTTCACAAAGCAGAATTTTCAATTTTTAATGAAACCAAGCTTATAGATTATTTCTTTCATGGATTGTGCCTTTGATTTGGTATCTAAAAAGTCATAGCCATACCCAAGATCTTCTTGGTTTTCTTTTATGTTATCTTCTGGGAGTTTTAAAGTTTTGCATCTTACATTTAGGCTTATGATCCATTTTGAGTTAACTTTTGTGAGAGGTATAAGATCTGTGTCCTGATTCATCTTTTTGGAATGTGAATGTCCAATTGTTCCAACATCATTTGTTGAAAAGATGATTTTTTCTTTATTATAACTGCCTTTGCTTCTTTGTCAAAGATCAGTGGCTTATATTTATGTGGTACTACTTCTGTTCCACTAATCTATTTCTTTTGCTTGTTTGTTTTTGGTTTTGTTTTTGCCAATAGCACACTGTCTTGATTATTTTGTAGTTTTATAGTAAGTCTTGAAGCTAGGCAGTGTCAGTCCTCTGACTTTGTTCTTTAATATTAAGTTGGCTTCTCTGGGTTTGTTTTGTTATTTTTGGTTTGGGTTTTTGCCTCTCAATATAAACTTTCAAATCATTTTGTTGATATTCACAAAATAGCTTGCTGAGATTTTTATTTTTATTGCACCGATTCTATAGATCAAGTTGGACATGTTGAATGGACATGTTGACTATATAGAGACTTCTATCCATGAACATGGGCTATCTCTTCATTTATTTAGTTGTCTTTCATATCTTTCCTCAGAGTTTTGTAGTTTTCCTCATACAGATCTTATACATGTTTTGTTGAATTTATACCTAAGTATCTAATTTTGGGGGTTGCTAATGTAAATGGTAGTGTGTTTTTAATTTTAAACTCCTCTTGTTCTTTGCTGGTATATAGGAAAGCTCAGAGTGGTAGATTTTAAAAGACTTTTTAAAGTAAATGACAGAGGGGCGCCTGGGTGGCTCAGTCGTTAAGCATCTGCCTTCAGCTCAGGTCATGATCCCAGGGTCCTGGGATCGAGCCCCGCATCAGGCTTCCTGCTTGGCAGGAAGCCTGCTTCTCCCTCTCCCACTCCCCCTGCTTGTGTTCTCTCTCTCACTGTCTCTCTCTCTCTGTCAAATAAATAAATAAAATCTTTAAAAGAAATAAAGTAAATGACAGAACTAGCAAGCAGTTCTACCAGTCATACTATAAAGACAGATCTACCAGTCATGATATAAAATAAATGAACAAGATTAACAAAATTGTCCTAATAAACACATATAAAACAGCATGCAAAAATAGCAGAATATACATTATCTTTAAAAATTGCACATACTAAGCAATAAAGCATGCTTCAACAAATACCAAAGGATTGAAATCACACCAAATAAGTCTGACTACTACGTGATTATGCTAGAAATCTGTAACAACAACAACAAACTAGAAAATCCCCATATTTTTAGAAATTTAAAAATATGCTTTTATATAATTCATGGCCCAGGGAAAAATAAAAATTGGAAAGTATTCTGAGCTGAATTATTTGCAATTCATATGAAATAGTGAATCTAAACAAAGATCAGGGCACCTGGGTGGCTCAGTGGGTTAAGCATCTGACTCTTAATTTGGACAGAGTTCATGATCTCAGGGTCGTGGGATCAAGCCCCGTGTCGGGCTCAGTGCTCAGCAGGGAGTCTGCTTCTCTCCCTCTTCTTCTCCCTCTGCCCCTTCCCCCAACCTTGTGCTCCCTCTCTCTCTCTCTCTCAAGTAAATAAATTAATTAAAAAAAAGATCAACAAGTGCTGCTAGCATCACAAAAAGAGACACCCAGGACATCATGTGTTTTTACATCACCTATGAAAATATTCTTACCAGAAAATCAACCTGATTTTGAATAAACCTCAATCTGTCAGTTTACAGGAAATGCAAGAGATAGAAGAATATGTTAAATACCACCAGAGTGATGCAATCAACACAATCTAGAATGTGAGAAATGTTACCAGATGAATGCCCCAAGTTTTCTCTACAGATAAATTGCAAGGAATAATAAAAGATAGGAGGTGAGGGAAGCAACAATGTGTTGGGAATTTACAGATTAAGAGATTTAAGAGACATGTGAATGAAATGGAATGTGTGGACCTTGTTTGAATCCTGATACTAAGCAATTAATTTAGAAATCTGCTTATGGTAATTGGAAATTTGAACACTGCATATTTGATGATACTAGGAATTTGATATTATTTAAGTGTGTTATATTATGCTTTATGATATATTGTGCCTCTTTTTTAGAAGATCATTTTCTTTTAGAGTTAAATGCTAAAATATGTATAAATGAAAGGGTATGCTGTCTGGGGTTTGCTTCAAAATAATCCAGCATTGATATAAATAAAATAATATTAGCAGTGAGTTGACAATTGTTGAAACTGGCTAATGTAATGTACCCGGGAGTTCATGATACTATTCTCTATACATTTGAATACATTTAAAATGTTTCATGATAAAAGTGTTTTTAAAAAATCACTACATGCAAAGAAGTATTTTGCAAAAAATGTATGGCCTTATTTAAAATACATATATTTTAGGGCACTTGGGTGGCTCAGTCATTTGGGCGTCCAACTCCTGATTTCAGCTCAGGTCATGATCTCAGGGTCATTGGCTTGAGCCCTGTGTTAGGTTCCATGCTTGACAGGGAGTCTGCTTGAGATTCTCGCTCCCTCTCTCCCCCTCTTCTCCCCTCTTGTGCTCGTTCTCTCTCTCTAAAATAAATAAATCTTTAAAAAAATAATAATAAATAAAATACATATATTTTAAAAGGACTGAAAAATGAATGGCCACTATGCACCCACCAGAAAAATAAACATGAAAAAAATATAAACTATTGGCGAGAATGTGAACCTGGAATTCATAAACTACTGATGGGAGTGTAAATTAGTTCAACTACTTTTGGAAACATCTCAGTATTTTCTAGTACAGTTGCATTTATATATATATATATATATATATATTCTCTATTCTCTCTCTCTCTCTCTCTCTCTCTATTTATTTATTTATCCTATCACCCAGCAATTCCACTGTGTTGTAAACCTAGAGAAGTACATGCACATATGCCCTGGGATACATATACAAGAGTATTCATAGCAGTAAAATTTGTAATGGCCAAAAACAATCCACATATCCTCAACAATAAAATGGACAAATAATTTGCAGTATGTACATACAAAGGAATTCCATACACTAGTGAAAATGAAGGGACTACAGTTGGCTGCAATGAATGAATTTTAGGAATAATGATGAGTGAAAGAAGGCAAACAAAAAAAATACATAGGACACCAAAGACATGAACCATAAAATAATGGACAAATTGGATTTTATAAAAATAAAAATCTCCTCTTCACCATTAAAACATAAAAGTTTGGCCACAGGCCAGGAGATATACATATTTGCAATACATAATCTGACAAAGGACTGGTACCCAGAATATATAAATAATGCTTACAACACAATAAAACAACTCAATTTTTAAAAACTAGGCAAGAGACTTGAGCAGACACTTCAACAAAGAAGATATACAAATGACCAATAAAGTGTGAATAGATGTTCAACATTATTAGTCATTGAGGAAATGTAAATTGAAACCACACTGAGATACCACCTCGCACAACTAGAATGGAAAAGACTGACCTTACTGCATGTTGATAAAGACGTGGAGCAATTTGAACTCTCATACACTGCTAGTGGGAATGGAAAATGGTACAACCACTTTGAGAAAGAGTTTGACAGTTTTTTATCAAGTTAAACACAAACTTACCACGTCCTTCCCCGCAAGCCCACTCCTAGGTATGTACCCAAGAGAAATGGAAACCTCTGTCCACCCAAAGATTAGTACACAACTATTTATAGCAGCTGAATTACAAATGAACCCAGTGTTCATCAACTGTTGAGTGGATAAACAAACGTGGTATAACCATACAACAGGATACTTGTTCTGCAATAAAGGGAAAATCTCCTGACATATTATTGACAACAAAATGAATCTCAAGAACGTGATGCCGAGCAATAGAAGCCAGATTCAAAAGAGTACTTTTTGTATCATTCTTTATGTACACATAAAAGTAAAAAAACTAACCTCTAGTGACAGAAACCAGACCAGTGGTTGCCTCAGGGTTGGGGGGAGGAATTGACCACCCAGAGTCACAAGGGTCTTCTTTAGGTGATGGAAATGTTCCATATCTAGACAATACTGATCAAACTGCATATGTAAAATGGGTAAATTTTGTTGTATATAGATTATATCTGATTAAATCTGATTAAAAACAAAACAAGAGATATCTGTACACCTCTGTTCATAGCAGCATTATTCACAATAGCCAAAAAGTGGAAGCCACCCAAAGTGTCCACTGATGGATGAATGGATAAACAAGTGTGTTACGTACATACAACGTGATATTGTTCAGCCTTAAAAAGGAAGAGAATTTTGACATGGTACAATAAGGGTAAAACTTGATGATATTATGCAAGGTGAAATCAGCCAGACGCAAAAGGATGAATATGGTATGATTCCACCCCTATGAGGAACCTAGAGTCGTCCAATTCATAGAAACAGAGTAGAATGGAGACCAGCAGGGGCTGGGAGGAGTGGGGAATGGGGAGTCAGTGTTTAGTGAGTGCCAAATTTCAGTTTGGTAAGATGACAAGGTTCTGGAGATGGATGGTGGGGATGGCTTCACAACAGTGTGCGTGTACTTGATGCCACCGAACAATTAAAATGCTTAACGTGGTAAAATTATGTTCTATATGTTATTACAATTTAAAAAGAGAGAGAGCGAGAAAGGAAAGAACCAACAAAGGAGAGCTGGGACCAATTTTTTCTTCCTAGGTCTTCTGAGAGATTGCCCTGATGGCAGGTCTGGGGCTGTCTCGGGGACCCATTGCCAGCAGGAAGGTGGGTCTGCCAGCCGGCAGAGCAGCACTGAATGACCGATGGGAGAAGAGCTGGGAAGCCGTCGACAGGCTCACGGGAAGGGTAAATACGGAACAACGAGAATGAAAGAGAACCATGTTGACCAGCTTCACACTGGCACCGACATGAGTCCTTCATCAGCGACCTGCCAGGAGATGCCTGAGACTCCAGGAGACAGGGGCAGGGAAAACCCAGAGCAACCAAAGAGAGCCTAAAAACGCTGGGCTTCGTAGCAATTAACTAGTAATCAATAGTAAGACATCCTCACATTAAAGAATTAAAACTGCATAAAAGGATATGCAGACAATGAGAAGCTAAACCCCTTCCGCCTCCCCAGTTCCTTGTCCCTTCCCCGAGGGCAGCCTGGTTAAGAATTCCCTTGTGTCTTTCCAGACATTTTCTCTGCGCGGCTCTCTCGAATAGCTCTGCTCCCTTGTTTATTACCCAGGCGAAAGCCTCCCATCAGTGCTGTTCTTCATCATCCTTGCATCTCACTTGCTGTTTCTTGGGGAGCTTGTATGCATATTGCACTACCTGGGGTGGCCTCCTTTTTAAGGGCTGCATAGTTTGCCACCGTGTGGCCACATTTCGTCATGCGTCTGGACTAACTCATACTGCTTTTCACTTTTTCCTGTGGCCTGTAGGTTTTTCCTGCTCAGTGGGCCAGCTGGAGCACGGGTGCCCAGTGCCACCGAGAGGCCCTCCGCCCAGGGCCGTGCCAGAGATAGGCTCAGGAGGCACCTGAGTATGACCGGAGTGACCTCGGCAGGTGAAATCGCTCACATTCTCTGGCCCCGAAAACCGCCCTACCCTTCACTTTGCTTTCCTTCCGCTCCTTCTCACTTGTGTTTTTCCTCTTGTTCCTTCGCTCTTTTTTTCACCCTACTCTGCTGCCCGCTCCCTTTCCTCCGAAATGCCTTTGAGGAGGTGGCTGGCTTCCCACACCCTCCACCTGCCCTGGCCTGGACTCCTGTCCTTGCTCAGGGCTGCCTGGTCACTCCAGGGCGCCTTTCACCTTGCGCTGGATTCGACGCCAAACCAAACCTATGTTGAAAGGTTAAACAGAACGCTCCCCAGCTTATGTTCGAACACATTTGAAACTCTTCATGCTGAAATATGGATCTCTGTGGATGTCTGCCTTTGGTCTTAGTAGATGGGAAATTGATTTTAAATGTGCACAACTTCACGGAATCTGAGAATATCTGAGGTGGAAGGGAGTTTGCAGAGCATCTTGTTTTAGAGATGAGGATGCTGAAGCCCGGAGAGGGTAGGGGGTTCTCCTGTGGTCGCACAACCTGATTGTCATTGTGAGGCCATGTGTGATTCTGTGTACGGAGATATGTCTCGTTCATTCACTCAACAGACATGGACTGAGTTCTATGCCCGCACTGGATTAGGCCGAAGGCCTAGCGGTGACAGGACGAGAGAGACCCAATGAGCTGCGTTCCCACTTGCTGAGGCTCAGGGAGTCACAGAGCTGATCCCTGGCAATGTGATGAGAAAACAGCCATTTTGAGAGCTGCCTTGGCATTTGACAGTATGACAACTTTGCAAACATGCAGAGTCTGAACACTTTTTTTAAAGATTTTACTTATTTATTTTGGAGAGGGACAGAGAGAGCACGAGCAGGG
Organism: Callorhinus ursinus; assembly: GCF_003265705.2. Taxonomy (NCBI): domain Eukaryota; kingdom Metazoa; phylum Chordata; class Mammalia; order Carnivora; family Otariidae; genus Callorhinus; species Callorhinus ursinus. The sequence goes on along the minus strand of NW_027397079.1, from coordinate 38,794,754 downwards.
GGAGGAGCAGAGGGGAAGGGGGAGGGAGGGGAGAGAATCCCAAGCAGGGGACTCCCCCAACCCGGGACACCATGACCTGAGCCAAAACCAAGAGTCCAATAGTTAACTGACTGAGCCACCCAGGCGCCCCGAGAGTCTGGGCACTTAGATAGGAACCTGGACTTAGGATTCTCACCCCAGGTTCCCCCTTTGCTTTTCTGGGGGCACCTTTACAATAACCACTCAGAGTGAGTCCATGAAAAGTTAGTGACTTTTGCTCCAACCCCCTCATTAAGTAGTAGGTGTTTGCTTCCCTGCTCTCCGTCCCCTGCTCGCTGCTGACCTGGGGCGGAGGACTGGCCTTCCCCGCTGTGCGCGGCCCACACACCCCGCCCAGTTTCTGGAATGTGTAGGTCATTAATCTGTGACTTGACTTCCTTTGTGAGTGAATTGAAACTGTGCCTTCAATCCAAAAGAGCCCAAGGTTCTCCCTTCCCCAAAGTGGGAGCTCAGATACTGTGGGGGTGGCTCGTGCCCCCTCAGTCAACGGTTCATAATCTGCATATTCTTAATTTAATATACCAGCTCTAGGCCCCCATCACAGGGGTCACTGGCTCCCCCTTGGGACGGCGCCCTGACAGCCGGGGCAGGATGCTCCTGTCTGCTCATTCACTGGCAAGGGCTCATGGCAGGTCCTTTCCCTCCTTGGCCCTCCCCTGTGCCTGGCCATTTCAGCGCCTTTGTCCAGGCCCTCCCGCAACCTGTATGGCTCTCTGTTTCAGGCAGCACCTTGCACTGGGACACCTGGCAAGATGCACCTCAGCTGAACCCGAAGTGCCTGGCGGCCCTCAAACCAAGACACCCCCTCGGCTGCATCCAGAGGTCTGTCTCCTCCCTTGAGCATCGCTGTCTCCGGAACCGCCATCCCAGGCTGTCTCAGGGAAATCTGGCCTTCTTTCCTGGCCCCTCTAGGCACCCCTGGGTGGCCTCGGGCAAGTCGTAACCCCCCCTTGCCTCAGTTTCCTCCCTGGCAGGATGAGGAAGGGAGGATCGTAGAGCCTTTGTCTGCAGGGCTGACATATCAAGTCAGCAGCCTTTGGCTCTGACATCCTGTGATTCCATCGGGGGTTCTGGAGGCCGCCCTCCTTCATGACTTTGAGGTCCTGATGGATGAGGGGTACTGTCTCTGAACTCTTGAAATCCCATCCTGTGATTGCCTTTTCCCCTGGGTCACAGGTGAAATCAGAGGAAGCTGTGACGGACACCAAGTTGGGAGCAGAGGTGCCTGTCACCGGTTTCCCTCCCTGGACTCCTCCACACGACTCCGCATCACCGCCCTGCCGCCCTGTCCTTACACAAGGCCTTGATCCCAACAGTGTGGGCCTAGAGTAGCCATTTAGAAATTCTAGCGGGAATAAATGAAAAGGTTAAGAGAAGGCCTTTACCCAAAAAATGCTGGGACAGCTGTATCCAACTCAAGGCTCGAACACAGTATTCGAACTAGTACTGCACGAATGAAAATGTCAAAGTCTAGCCACGTGGAAAGCACCAGAGGAAAGCCATTATTAAGGACATGGACATTGAATCCTTAAAAAGAAAATAATTTTTTTAAAAAAAGGATCTCTGAGGGGCGCCTGGGTGGCTCAGTTGGTTGAGTGTCTGCCTTCGGCTCAGGTCACGGTCCCAGGGTCCTGGGATCGAGTCCCACATCGGGCTCCCTGCTCAGCGAGGAGTCTGCTTCTCATTCTCTCTCTTTCTCTCTCTCTCTCTCTCCCCCTCCCCATCACTCATTCTCTCACTCTCTCAAATAAATAAATAAAATCTTTAAAAAAAAAAAGATCTTTTAGCAAAGAAATCATCCTTCCGTTTGCGCCCCCTCCTTTTACTTGGTGTTTTTGGCATCTTCAACTTCTTGTACTTTGAGTCTTCGTAAAGCAGGGCCCACAATTACAGAAAATTCACCGAAGGGAAAAAAAAAGAGCTGCATTTATGCCTCTCAGAGTGTGTTTTTAAATACCAAACAGAAGGGCAAGAGGGAAAAAAAATTACATGCTTTCTGGTTCCAAAAAGAGGTTAAGAAACAAAAAGGCTTCCTGCAGTTGGGTTGAGGGAAAAGGTACCAGGGAGAAAACAATCTGCTAATAAATGAGCAAACGCTTGTTATGAATGATGATGACAAATGTTTTTGATGATGAGTCCATTTTCAAAACTCATTTAAAAATCTTTAATAAAAATAATCAAAGAAAGAAATATGAACACCAGGATGCTCTGGAGGCCTTGCAAACACAATTGTGGCTTTCATGCATTAAATGTGTATTAATGATATATGTTAATTGTATCGTGTTAGCAGAGTGCCTGCTGTATACCAGGCTCTGTGAGAGGTGCTGCGGATAATGCGGTGAACAAAACAGACAAAAGCCCCTGCCTTCGTGGGGCTTACACTCTAGTGGGGGCGACATAGGAGAATACAGTACATCGTGACAACACATCGTGTGGCAGGTAGTGATAAGGGCTGGTGAGAAAAATACGAACAGGAATAGGGAGAAACGAAGTGTGTGGGGCAAAGGGGGGTGGGGTTTTAGGTAAAATGGTTAGGGAAGACTGTTCCAGGCTGAATTTCGTCCTACCCCTCCATTCATATGTTGAGGTTTTAACCCTCAGCACCTCAGAGTGTGACTGTATGTGGAGATTGGGTCTTTAAGAGCTAAGTGAGTTACAGTGAGATAATTAGGGTAGGTCCTGATCCCACAGGATTGGTGACCTTGAAGAAGAGGAGATTAGGGCACAGGCAGAAGGAAGACCACAGGAGGACTTGGGGAGAAGATGGGCATCTACAAGCCCAGGAGACAGGCCTCCGAAGAAGCCAGCCCTGCAGACATCTTACTCTCGGATTTCCAGCCTCCAGAACTGTGAGAAAATAAATTTCTGTTGTTGGAGTCCCCCAGTCTTGGCGCTTTGATACGGCAGCCTGAGCAAGCTAACACAAAGACCTCACCGAAAAAGAAACTTGTGAGTAGAGATCAGAAGCGAGCGAGGGGATAAGCTAAGCAGGTGGGTGTTAGGGGATGAGGTGGACAGCAGGTGCAGAAGCCCCGAGGCAGCGATGTGCCCTGCGTGTCTGGAAGAGAGTAGTGGGAGGTCAGGGAGGGGACCTGGTGTGTAGGGAAGCGGTGGGGGTGGGGGGCAGCGTTGGCTTTTCCTTCAAGATGGAAAACTGTTGGAGGGTTTTGAACAGAGAAGTCTGACATGGTCTGACCTATGTTTTGACAGAAGCATCCTGGCTGCTGACTTGAGATGTCAGACGAGGAAGCAGGGAAACCAGCGGAGAGACTGTTCGGTGCCTCAGATGAGTACCAGCGGTGACTTGAACAAGGCGGAGACAGAGGGGCTGGTAAAACATGGTTCCATTCCAGATGTATTTTGAAGGCAGGGCCAGCAAGAATGGCTGACAAGTCACATGTGGAATGGTATAGAAAGAGGAATCAAGAGCACTCCAGTGTTTTTGTTCTGAGCATCTAGGGGAGTGGAGTTGCCATTTTGTGGGACAGGCAAGCCTGTGGGAGGAGTGGGGAGTGGGGAGACGGCAGGGACTCGGCGCTGGGCATGTTGGAAGCTGCTGGGTGTAGGGCAGCCTGTTAGAAATCCAAAAGGAGATGATGCTTCCATAGCTGGATGCCAGACCTGCGTTCAGGAGACAGGGCAGGCAGAAGAAGTATGTGTGGGAGCCATCGGCAGACCCATGGAGCCAAACCCACGAGACCAAGTGGGCACCAGAGTGTGGGCAGAGGGAGAAGGGTGGTCCATGGAGAGATCCCGGGACTGCCAATAAGCAAAGGCAGAGAGGCGAGAGAGAGAGCAGCCAGGAAGGTCGGGGGGAAGCTGGCCGGCAGGTGCCCCGAGAGCAGAGGGCATTCCGAGCGCTGTGTGGAATGCCGCTGCTGGGCCGTATCAGGTGGGACTGAGAGCTGCTCTGGGACAGGAGTGTGGGGTGGGCTGGGGTAAAGGTCCGGAGAGTAAGGGGGAGAGGAGCCGCTGACGGCAAAGGCTGAAAATTGGTGCAAGGTATGTGGGAAAACTGCAAAGATTTTAAAATAGGGTTGGGGCCCTATTTTGAATCAGGAGATTTGACCGTAAGAGGCCTGCAGCTTCTCTTCCTCCTTCGCTCCCTCCCTCACCTGTCTTTATTCAGCAGACACTTAACTGACACATATTCTTGGCCTAATACTGCGCAAGGTGCTCGGGATGTGTGCATGAATAAGACGTGCCACGAGCCCCTCCTAATTCCCAGCCCAAAGTCTGTCACCTTCCATCGAGCCACTGGGTAATTGGGTCTCCTCCGGTCCCTGGGGCCATTCTTTCTCAACTCTTTTGCTGACTCATCTCCCTTGACCCACCAGGGAGTGCTGTGTCCACAAGGTCTTCCCCCTTCTCTCACTTAGTCTCTCAGAACCCCCTGCAATTGTATGCAAGAGGATTTGTATAGTGACACACACAAACAACCAGGGAGGCGTCCGTCACTCAGGGTGACGCTGGGACCAGTCACTTACCTGTGCTCTGTACCACGATGTCCTGTAACCTGGGGGGGGGGGGGCGGTGAGGCTCCAAAGAGGCAGTGAACACAGCTCTGCACGGTGCCTGGTGCCCAGCACGTGGTTAGTCTTTGCTTTGTGGGTGAATGAGGTGGGGTGAAGGTGTACTTGAGCTGAACCGAGAGTGGCCAGTAGGATGGAGGGACGTGAAACAGAGAGCAACTAAGTTTTGTGATAGGTCCTAACAGCAATGTGCGTAGAACCTGATGGCTTCTGATGACTGGCGGGTCTGGGAAGGCTCTTCCGTGCCTACACCTGGATGGATGGTTGGAATTGCATGGATCTGGGGGGAGGGAGCATCGGAAAGGAAGAGAAGGACAAGACGGTCCAGGCAGGGAGAACCCAGTTAGTGCTGTGAAGGTGTGGGATACTGTCCTCTGCCAGGGACGGAATGAGGGGGTGTGGGGGAGAGGCTCGAATGCCGGGAGGGACCCAGCCAAGGGGAGCCCTGCCATTCACCCTGGGGGAACCTTTCCTTCATTCAGCAGGTGAGAGGAAGGAAGCTTCGAAAGGTTGTTAATTAAGGAGGGAAGTGAGTGTTATGGGTTGAACTGGGTCCCCTAAAAGATGTTGCCGTCCTAAGCCTCAGTACTCATGAACGTGACCTTCAGAGTAGTCATTCATTTGTGTGTGTAATATGGGACTATCTTATTTGGAAAAAGGGTCTTTGCCAATGATCGAGTTACTAAGTACAGCATAGGAAATAGAGTCAATAATACTGTCATAGCGTTGCTTGGTGACAGCTGGTGACGACACTTACCGTGGTGAGCATGTGTAGGGTAGAGACTGTCAATCAGTATGTTGTACACCTGAAACTACTACTACATTTTAGGTCAACTCTGTTTCAATTTTTAAAAAGAAGCAAGCAAGCAAGACTTACTGGCAAGGAATGACATT